>NW_020897735.1:986923-1032148 GCF_003984885.1 Neopelma chrysocephalum
TCTATCTATCTATCTATCTATCTATCTATCTATCTATCTATCTATCTCTCATCTATCTATCTATCTATGAGAGATATATGCCTGCTCAGTCTCCTATACCATCAGATCCCCTGAGAGATCTGCTCACCTCCTTGTGGGAATTCTTGTTCTTTACCATGGCTGCATATGCCTCCAAGTGATAAACCAGATCTCACAAGACCTAATTTGATTTAAAAAAAACCCCAAACCTGTTTCACCAGAATTGCCATGAAAAAGTCACATTTAGCAGTTGTCATGTATTGAAGATTTTAAATTTATTTCTGTGCTGTAATTACAGGGGCAGAGAAAAACCACGAGCTAATAACACACTAGTTTTTAATTTAGAAATTGGATTATATTCTTCCAAACGTTCTGGCATGGTTTGAATGTGAATTCCTCGTGTTTGGGAATAACAACACCTTTTATCAGAGACCAATTGCAAGAACCTGCCCATAAAGGACACAAAATGCAGGCCTTGTGTACACTTGTTGCAGGCAGCTTTGTGTCAGATGTGCCTCTCCCAGGCTCATTTTTTAAGATAGAAATGGAAAGCATTGGATGTTCCAGGGGACTTGGGAATTCTCAGAATAATCCTGTAGCCAAAAATTACTGTTAACCTTTAAATCTATAAACTAAGGACTTTTAAGAGGTATAAATAGTATTGTTGAGACTATTCTTGGCATGCTGTGCCCAGCACTCCTGACATCCGTTTTTTAAGGGGTAGAAGAACTGGGAGCAGTCTCAGGAGTGATCCAATGTCCAGAAAATGATCCTGTGGGCACTTAATTTGCTCATTCTATTAAACTTATTGAAGAGAAAGTTAAAAAAAAAAAAAAGTTGGTCATAGTCCATAAGCATCTTCTGGGAGTGAGAGTTTCTGATGAGACAGGGCTTTTTAATTTAGTTGAAAAAGCAGAATGCATTTAATTATTTGGCAGGGAGAGCAATTAAGCGTTGGAACAACATATCAAAGGATGTGGTAGATTTGTCTTCTTTGAAACTGTTAATCCAAGACTAGATGCCCTTTTAGTAAAGCTGTGGCAATTCAGCCATAAGTTATGGGCTTGATGCAGGAATCATTGGCCCTTTGATGGCCTTTTTATGTGGGTCATTTCTGATCATCATTACAGCTTTGCTGTCCCTGGCCCAGCCCTGCTCTGCCAGCGCTGGGCACGTGGCAGAGCCATAATTAGGAGAATCAGCCTCTTCCTCGTTTGTTCACAAGGTCACATTACTTGAAAGCAGTGTCTGAGGGTGTCTGTCTGAACCTGGGCTTGACAGAGGGGTTTTGTTGCTTCCTGCTTTTTATTCTGTCCTTGCCCTCGCCTGGATTCCTCTTTCTGTTCTGCTGTCCCAGCTGGTGCTTCATGAGTCTCATAAGAAGTTTTTCCCTGCAAGTGGAGCAGCATTAAAATCTTAGAATCACAGAACCACAGGATGGTTTGGGTTGGAAGGGACCTTAAAGACCATCTCATTCCACCCCCCTGCCATGGGCAGGGACACCTTCCACCAGCCCAGGTGAATCCAAGCCCCGTCCAACCTGGCCTTGGACACTTCCAGGGGTCCAGAGGCAGCCACAGCTTCTCTGGGCAACCTGTGCCAGGGCCTCCCCACCCTCACAGGGAAGAATTTCTTCCTGATACCTAATCTAAACCTCCCATCTGTCAGTGTGAAGCCATTCCCCCTTGTCCTGGTGCTCCAGGCCCTTATAAACAGTCCCTCTCCATCCTTCTTGGCTCCCTTCAGGCACTGGAAGGCCACAATCAGGTCCCACCCCAGCTTCTCTTCTCCGGGCTGAACAATCCCAATTCTCTCAGCCTTTCCCGTGCTCTTGTTTTGCTGGAGCAGCTCTTCCAAACCTGCCTCCTGCATGGATGCAGCTGGATCATCTGTGGAATAAATCTGAGGGCAAATCCAGAGTAAAATGTCACAGCAGAGGCAGCTTTTGCCCCGCTCACTGTTCACCCCGTGGCTGTGGCGCCGTGGGAGGGAGGTGCAAAGTCACTTTTTTTCATGTGCTTCCATTTCTCATCCGGTACCTGATGGTTTGGCTGTGATAGGAAAGTGTTTCACTGAACTGGACCAGGAGGCCTTGCACTGACCTTGACTCACCTTTGCCACACTCAGTGCAAAAGGCACAGGAGTAAAAGCACCATTAAAACCAAGCCACGGCTGTTTAAAGAATAAATACAGGTGGAAAAGGGAAACACAAATACAATCTGGGCATCTCTGTCTGAGGCTTTTAGGGTACATAAAATGGAGTTACACAGCCTTTCAGGAAGGGGATTTTTTTCCTAAATTAGAGGAAAAAGCATTGAAGAAACATCAAAAGCTGAGAAATGACACTTGGGGATGTGGTTTAGTGGTAGACTTCACAGTGCTGGGTTAATGGTTGCACTCAGTGGTCTTAAAGGTCTTTTCCAAGCTAAATGATTCTCTGTGGAGCTGTGGGAGCAATCCTTTCATGACCAAAGGTGCAGGATGAGACTTTGCAGTGAGCACAAGCTCGAACTAGAGCTGCCTCAGTGCCTGGAAGGGGCTTCAGGAACAACTACAGAATTCCCTTGGTGTACAGTAGGAGCTTGTAGCCTGCCTGGGATTTGGGATGGCAGCAGCTGGAGTGGGAGTGCCTGATTTAAAGGGAGCTTGGACAGGTCTCTGTAGAAGGACCTGCAGTGACAAGCAAAGGGCTTCTTTACCCGTGTTTTGTTGTGTGCTGGGCTGGAGGTGCTGAGGCCTGATGGTGCCAAATGCTGTCCTAAAGAAGGTTCCCTTCCTGTTCCTGGCTGCTCTTCCAAAACAGCTCTGCAGGGCTGTTCCTGTGCGTGCCTGGGGTGACAGGGCACGTTCCAGGGAATAGGTGCATATGTTGCATTGGTTTGTCCTCTCCAGAGCCAACCAAAGGCCTGTGTGAGCAGTGTCTGAGCCTTGTCACCTGCACAGCTTTCAGCCTGTGATGGAGTCACTTCAAGCAGGCTGGGAGTGTTTAGACAGAGTACCCTGAAGTGCTGGAGGAGGGGCTGTGTGCTTCTGCTGTGAGTGTGTGCTCCCACCTTCAAATGACAGTTGAGAGAAGGGAATTAAATCAATATTCTAATTTTTTTACTTACTCATTTAATGCAGAGGCTCAATTAAACTGCATTTGGTTTTCCAGCACGCAAGTAAAGACCCCAAAGATGGGAGAGACAGCAGAGATCAAAAAGAACCCAAGGAGAAGGAGTTTGAGAACATACTGGACTTTGTGAAGCCGTTGTCATTGCCCTCTCTCCCGGGCCTTCACCAGTCACTACCTCAGAACCAGAGCTATGTGGCCACCACGAAGTCGCAGACAGGTAAAAAGGAGAGAGCTGGAATCCTCAGCAGCTCCCTCCTCCCCAGTCTATGTGTGTGGGGGGGGAGATGAGGAGGTTAACAAGGACCAAAACCTCTGTTAGCACCTTTTTCCACTCAGGGTTTTCCCTTTCCTGTCGCTGCCACTGACCCGGTCAGTCAGAGTTGTCTCATCTACTCGCTCTCTGCAAGTGCCCTGCAAAGGTGACACTTGTGTCCCCCTAGTCCCTGCTGCTCCCCTTGGGTGTTGGACAGGGGATATTCTTTTAGTGCCCTGTTGAAATCCCCTCCCAGGTGAAGCCCAAGTGAAGGGAGCACTTCCCCTGCAGTCCTTCCTGCACCACCCTGTGTCCTCCTGGGGTGCAGGTCCCTCCTGGACAGCTGAGCTCTGTCAGGCACCTCTGCTAAAAAAGCTTTTGTTAGAGAAGTCACTTTGATCCCTATTTCCTGGGTGATATTCTGAAGAAGTTTCTATCAATTCTGAAGGACTTTGAATATCACCACAACTGCTTACCAAGAACTGCAGCCTTACATATAAGATTAATTGGGCTAACAGAATGTTCTTGAGAGGTCTCTTTGTGGATTTTTGGTGAAATTTCATCGTGGTGGCAGATTTGGGAGTGCTTTCTAGGAGCAGGCCATGCAACTGCAAACACTAATGCTGGTGCTGAATCTGGCTGCTCTTAAAAGAGCCTGCACCAAGCATCCTTCTGCTGTGTATTCACCAAAGACATCATCAGGCAGGGAGATGTGATGTCTGATTTGATTAGAGGGAGACTTAAGAAATTAAGACCCAATCAAAGCAGTGAAAGGAATCAAACAAACTTCCATAGTAGGTATGAAATGAGGTTAAATGGCAAACAGCTCTTTATTTAAGGTACCTTTTCCCTGTGTGTTCTTCAGTTCTTGTCCCATTGCTTTCATTGTCAGTTGGTATTATTGGCCTTGCAGTATCTATTTGAGCAAGTTGGATCCGATTCAACCTCCCACGACATCAGCAGCACTGCCAAACACAGGCTAATTTAAGGATTTGATACTGTGTGTGGTGGTGGAGGGGCCAGAAGGAGTGTGGAGAGGATACTCAGAGTTTGGGCGGGTTTGCAGCACTGGCAGGAAGCTGTTTGTGTGTTTGCACATATGTGTGTGTGTCATCTTTTGGTTGACTTGTAAATAAAGCAGTTGGAGTGGGAAGCCTTTTTCTCAGATCGTGCCCTCAAGTGGGATTTCACAGAAACCCAGACTGGTTTGGGTTGGAAGGGACCTTAAAGCTCATCCAGTCCCACCCCCTGCCATGGGCAGGGACACCTTCCACTAGCCCAGGTTGCTCCAAGCCCTGTCCAATCTGGCCTTGGACACTTGCAGGGATGGGGCAGCCACAGCTTCTCTGGGCAACCTGTGCCAGGGCCTCACCACCCTCACAGCCAAGAATTCCTTCCCAATATCCCATCTAACTCTGCCCTCTGGCAGTTTGAAGCCATTCCCCCTTGTCCTGTCAATCCAGATCCCTCTCCAGTACAATCCCTACTCTCTCTATCCCTTCTTCTTTTCATTCCTGAGCAAACTTTGGGTCTCTTTTGCTCCTCTTTTCCAGCTGCTGCAGTATCTCGGAAGAAAAAGCGGAGAATGGGAACCTATAGCCTGGTTCCCAAGAAAAAGACCAAAGTGTTAAAACAGAGAACAATGATTGAGATGTTTAAGAGCATAACTCATTCCTCTGCAGGTGCCAAGGTAAGGGCAGCACTGGGCCCCCTGGACATGTTTGTTTTCACTCACAAGTCCCGTGTCACACACATGTCACACCATACAGAGGTGCAGGGATGTGGTGGCTTGTTGGGATCATCTTCCCTTCCGAGTCTACATCTTTCCTCTGGCAGCAGCTTTCTGCCTGCTTTGGAAATGGCATTTTGAGGGTGGCTGTTCAGATACCAGCCCTTAAAAAAACTTTTTCTGGTGAATATCCTGAGAATCCTGGGGAACTGGAGAGATTTCAAGCGTGCCCCAGGTGGTCACCTTTTTGTTTCAGTGTCCTCAAGGTGTCCTGTTGCTGCCTGAGGCTGCACAGCAGAACACTTGGTTACTTACAAAGGGTTTAGACACCGACTCACTCCTGATCAAATTCTGCTTTTGCTGCAACCCATGCCCTGAAATTTTGGTCTTTGAATTCAGGAAGAACAGTGCTAGGCCTTCAGGGAGCAGTATGAAAATCCTGATGTGATATAATTTCCCTTTCCTTTCCCTGGAAACCTTTCTGCCCCTTGGTGGAGCTGCCCCCAATGTTTGAATCAGGCCCTCCTCCCCCTAATGGGGGGCCATTCCATCCATGTGAGTCTGGGATGACTCCTCCTGGCCCCTCAGTCCCCAGATCCAGCAGGCTTAGGTGACACATGGCAGGCTCCCAGGCAGCTCTGGAGCTCCCAGCACAGAGCAGGTCTGGGCTGCATCCAGCTGCTCTGCCCCGGGAATTGACGTTGTCCTTGTGGCTCACGTGTCACAACTTTCAGAGTGACAAGGACCTGGGTGATGCCAGCCCTCATGTGAACGGGGAAAGCATAGATGTGGACTCTGAAGAGGAGGACTCTGATGAGTTGGAGGAGGAGGATGATCATGGAGCAGAGCAGGCAGCCGTGTTCCCTGTGGATGAGAACAGGACCTGTAAAGACAGTGCCTCCGACGCAGACAACGCCAGAAAGGTAATTCCCATGCCCTGAGCACCTGAGGGGCAGGATGGGACACTGCTGGGACACCTGGGGTAGGAGGGGCTTCAATTGAGGCAATTTCTAGGGCTTTTTCCACCTGCAAGAGGACAGAAAGCTCAGCAGTGGCACTGAAGCTCTTGGGTGACCATTTCCTGCTTCCCACTGCACTGTGAGGGTCTCCCCCAGTTTCAGCCCTGCACAGGTGTGTGGTCCATGCTGCAAAACCCTCACCATATTTAGTT
Organism: Neopelma chrysocephalum; assembly: GCF_003984885.1. NCBI lineage: Eukaryota > Metazoa > Chordata > Aves > Passeriformes > Pipridae > Neopelma > Neopelma chrysocephalum. Next base: position 993,210 of record NW_020897735.1, read on the forward strand.
CTGGGATTCACTGAGAAGAGATATCTCCTTAACCTTGCTGGTAACAGGCTGGCAAAGCACTAAAATTGATTTAGTTCATTTTTTTCCCCAGAGTCACTGGAGTGATTTCCCCAAATCTATACATAGCATAGACACGAGGCTGGTTTGGATTAGGAAGGAAGTTACAATTTGGTTGGAAAACTTTATTCTGGAGTCGATTTTCTTTCTCCCCCCTGTACCATCCCCATGGATGTTCCATGACATGACTGGAACACACTGAGCTCCAACCTTGGAGCTCCTGCCTTTGTTGGTGCATGTGCAGGCTGGGGCTGGGTGGGGGGCACAGCAGGATGGTGGGGGATGCTCTGATGGGTGGGGGGCACAGCAGGATGGGGGGGGGTGCCCTGATGGATCCTGGGCACAGCAGGATGGTGGGGGGATGCTCTGGTGGGTGGAGGTACAACAGGATGGTGGGGGATGCTCTGATGGGTGGGCGGCACAGCAGGATGGTGGAGGATGCCCTGATGGATCCTGGGCACAGCAGGATGGTGAGGGATGCCCTGATGGATCCTGGGCACAGCAGGATAGTGAGGGATGCCTTGATGGGTGAGGGGCACTGCAGGATGGTGGGGGGATGCCCTACTTTGAGAGACCCGACCTGACTGACCTGTTCTGCTCTTGGGCAAATGGTGGTTGCAGATCGACGATGGCGAGTCTGAGGAGGAACAAGAGTCTGTAGAGTCTGGGGAGGAGGAGGAGGATGGAGACGAGTCTGACTTGGTAAGCTGGGCTGTTAAATGTGTCTTTCAGCCTGTGGCCTGTTGATAATAATTTCCCCTTTGCACTGCTGCCAGAAAGAGAGAGAGCAAAGCGGTGCAGTTTCACGGCTCCTTGACAAAACTCACTCTCTGAAACCACCCACACACAGAGTATTGTTTTCCACAAGGTGCTTAACCCTGATCTGTGGTACATTTAATTGCCTTCTGATGCTAACTAATGAGCTTTTGTTGTTTTCAACAAAGTGTTGACTGCTTTTAATCATTTGAATGTTGGTGGAAGCATTTAAGGGTGCTTGAATTCTTCAGATGCACAGTTTGCAAGTGGTGGGAGCCAGCAATGCTTCCTTACCAACCTGAAGCTCTGCGGGGCTTTTTGGAGCTCAGGTGGAGTTGTTCCCAAAGCCACTGGCCCAGCCCACAGCCTAAATTCACACTGATCTGACATCCACCTCACTCCAGATGAGCAGCTCTTACCAGGGAGACTTACAAATAGCACACAGACAGACAGACAGATGCTCTCACTGGGAGGTTGGTTGTGTAGCACGAGGTCAAGACTTTCAGCTGCTGCTGGGGATTTCTGGGTTTTTTTTAGATAGTTGGTGAAGAGAACCTGATGATTTTTCTATTTAAATTGTTGTTCATTGTTTGTCTCTGTCCCCCACCCCCTCCTTTACTTAAGACCTTTGCTCCCTCTCCACAGCCTCTCAAGTTGAGGAGCCAGCATTTAAGGCACCCCAACTCTTCACTCACCCTGAGAAAATTCTTGGCTTCATTTTCTTGATGTTTTGAGCTGAAGGTAGAACCATAATTACAAAATACACCAAATGAACCGTGGAAGCTCTTTAGGATCTTGTTCCTTGTGCTCTGACACTCCAGGAGCCAGAGAGGAGCGAGGAGCAGGGGCTGTGCAGCTGCCCCTTCCTCTGGGTAGCTGAGGCCAGTCTGTAGCTTTAGCTCAAACCAAGGGTTGAGTTTGTGCTCAGTCCAACCTCCCAGGTCGTATCTCCCGTCCTGGGTGGTGGTTTGTGCTCTGGTGAGTCAGTCAGTTCCCCAGACAGGGACTGGCTCAAGCATAAACCTCTCCCCCACAAGCTGTGTGATGCAATTGGGGTAAAGCCACGTGGTGAGCCCACACTTGGGACGGTTATGGGGCAGCATGTCTGTCTTCCCTCACTGTGGGAACAGCCCATGGTGCAGCTGCCTATGGAGGTAGGGCCTGATCCAGCTGCTGTTAGTGCTAGCAGGAGGTTTTTCCTAGGCTTTGATGGGAGTTGGATAAGCATCAGGAGCAGAGAATTTCAATTTGGACATGAATTGTGTGATGGATGCCTTGAAGGCTGCCTGACAGGGTCGTGGTGCCTCATTCCCCATTCTGATGTTGACTTTGAAACCCCGCCCCAGACAACTGTATTTTTATAAGGCAAAACCCAAACTCTGTTTGGATTCACACATGTGGCTGAATATTTGCTGCATGATTAGTCTGTGCCACCCTGTGCCTGGCTCAGGGAGGGGGGATGGTCTGTAGAGCTCAGTTCCCCTGGGTCCCTCCCAGCCCTGCCAGGCTCTTCAGGTGCAAGACGGGTTTCTTGTTGCCAGTTTCTTAACACAGCTGTGTAGAAATGTGAACATTTTCATTTGAAAACCCCACTGCCAGAGCTCAAGGAGCGTTTGGACAACACTCCCAGGTGGAGGGGCCATACAAAGGGTGGCTGAGGGCACTGGGTTTGTTCACCTGGAGGAAACTGAGGTCAGAGCTCACCAGGGTCTGCAGCTCCTCCCGAGGGGCAGCTCCGATCTCTGCTCTGTGTGAGCAGTGACAGCACCCAGGGAATGGCTGGAGCTGTGCCAGGGCAGGGTCAGGTTGGATCTCAGGCAAAGGTTCTTCCCCCAGAGGGTGGTTGGGCACTGCCCAGGCTCCCCAGGGCAGTGGGCACAGCCCCAAGGCTGCCAGAGCTCCAGGAGAGTTTGGACAAGGCTCTGAGGGACAGAGTGGGATTGTTGGGGTGTCTGTGCAGGGCCAGGAGTTGGACTGGATGATCCTTGTGGGTCCCTTCCAACTCAAGATACGGTGTGATTCTATGATTCCACCATTTTTTGGGAAGCTGGGAGCGTGTGTGTGCCTGCACCCTCACGGTGCTGCACAGAGGTGCTCAGCTGGCCTGAGAGCCTCCATGGAAGAGAAAGTGCCGCCTGCAGTACAGAAATGACAGGAAATACACCCCCACGTGTGCCTGGGTTTCCTTTTCGGTGCTATAAAGGCATCTCAGCACCCCTTGGTTTCAAACCCCTGGTCCTCAGAGGCCTTTCTGCGCCGCTCGAGCTGCACAAAGGCTCTTCCTCAAGGGGAAGAGGAGCTGCTGGGACGCTGGTGCCAACATGCCTGACGTGCACGTGGCCTCTCTGGTTCTTCAGAGCTCGGAGTCCAGTGTCAAGAAGAAGCTGCTGAAGAGGAAAGGGAAGACGGACAGTCCATGGCTGAAACCCACCCGCAAGAGGAGACGGAGGAATAAAAAGAAACAAGCCAGTGTTTTAGGTAACTCATCGTGTTTTGTTCCTTTAGCTGCGCCCAAATCTGCCTTCCAGGTGGAGGGGGAAGGACCTGAGGCCTGTGAGTCTCTTCCTTGCCCAGGTTGGGCTGTGTGATAACCCAGGGTGTGAAGTGGCAGTCACTGCTGGTGCCACTTTAACATGTGAGGTGGCTTTGTCCTTGGCATGCTGGAGGAACATTAGTTGGTTCTTGAACTCCCTTTGTTTTAAAGTATCCAGAAAAGGCTTATAAAAAGGAGGAAGATGGACCTTTTATATAGAGAGTGACAGGGAAAGGTGGAATGACTTTAAACTGACAGAGGGCAGGGTTTGATGGGATCTTAGGAGGAATCTTAGGCCCTGGCACAGGTTGCCCAGAGAAGCTGTGGCTGCCCCAACCCTGGAAGTGTTCCAGGCCAGGTTGGATGGGGCTTGGAGCAACCTGGGCTAGTGGAACCCATGGCAGGGGATGGAACTGGGTGATCTTTAAGATCCTTTCCAGCCCAAACCAGTTCTGTGATTCTATGATTCTGTGCCTCATGTCCACATGGACTCCTGTCCCATGAGCTTGGGGAGCATGTTTAGATGCAGAAGGAAAAGAAAGAACCACTAATTGTGTTCCATTGCTTTTGTATGGATGTTTGTGCAGCTGAATGAAATGTGCAGGTTGGCTTTGCTTGTTCTGAAAGCACCACAGTGTTTGTAATGAGCTGCCTCTGGCCCATCTCAAGTGTTTGGGTGGTCGCTCTTGTTTGTCCTGAGTTACCCAGCACTCAGAAGAAGGTTTCAGTGGCCTCTGTGTGCTGAAAGCTGTGGGCTGGGGAGAGCCAGGAGTGCAGGCTGGTTGTGATGTCCTTCAGGAAAGGTAACAACGTGGGTGAAATACAGTGGAGAGTCTCTGAAGTGCAGCTGTGCCTCATCACTAAGGTTTCACAAATCCATTGCCACCCAAGGGTTTATTCTTCCACTCTTGCTAATTCAATGCAACCAGACCATTTTTGCATCAACAGATTTGTGGCTAATTCTGAGTTACTTGACAGTGTTTCAGCCTCTGGTCTATGCCTAGGGTCTGTCAGTCATCTGGCTTGCTCCTCTTCCTCCCAGGATGAAGGAGAGACCATTGCACCCTTTCACAGCAAACACCTAATCCTTCATTTCAGATGCAGACTGGTTTTCTGCCCTTTAGTAGAAGTGGCATCTGCTCTTCCAGGGTAACCAAACTCTCTTGGCCAAGCTGCAGTGGGAGAAGCAAATTGAGGGAGAAAGTCGAGCCAAGGGGGTGTGAAGTGATTGACAATCCCCACTCGGGCTCTGTGGGGTCCCCACTCAATCCCAGTGAGGGATCCCCACTCAATCTCTTCCCAGCAGCAGCTTTGTTCACTTAGAGCCAGAACTTGGTTTTTTATGTGTTTCCCCTCCCATTAAGCTGAATGTCACCTGTCTCATCCTCTTCCCGAGGTGCACGAGGGGGTGGTTGGCTCTGCCTGGCTGGACTGTTGTCCCTGAGCCCTGTGCAGCAGGTTGGAGGCAGGAGGATGCTCTGGGCCCTCCTCATCCCTTCCTTGTGCCATGGTAGCAGCAGGCAGAGGTGCCTTGTGGAGGCAGAACTTGTCTCATGGATTGTTTTCTCTGGTTGTTTCCTGCCTGAGTGGAGGTGGGAGCTCTGTCTGACCAGCTGGGGAAGGGAACCAGCCGTGCCACGTGTGCCCAGATGTTGTGTTTCCATCATTCCTGAGGAGCCTGCACAGAGCCTGGTCCCAGCCATGGCCTGGCACCCTGTGGGGTGGGTGGTGCTGGTGGGGTTTGTGTGAATGCCCCTGTTCCCATCCAGGTGCCGAAGCCTATAAACCCTCGCTGGGCAGGGAGGGCCCGGGCCAGGAGAACAGCATGGAGTACATGGAGGTGTCCCTGGATTCCCTGGACCTGCGGGTGAAGGGCATCCTGTCCTCGCCGGCGGGGGGTGAGTGCTGGGGCCAAGGTTGGGGTTAGCACTGGGTCTGGGTTTGGGTTTGGGTTTGTGGATGGGTTTAGGGCCGGGGCTGGGTTTGGGGCCAGGCCCTGGTCTGAGTTTGGGGCTGGATCTGGGTTTGGGGCTGCGTCTCTGTTTGGGGCCAAGTCTGGGTTTGGAGCCAGGTCTGAGTTTTGCTCTGGATCTGAGTTTGGGTTTGGGGCTGGGGCTGGGTTAGGGTTTAGGGCCGGGTTTGGGTTTGGGTTTGGGGCCGGGTCTGGGTTTGGGGCCAAGTCTGGGTCTGGAGCCAGATCTGGAGTCACGTCTGGGTTTGGGGCCGGTTCTGGGTTTGGGTTTGGGGCCGGGCCTTTGTTCCGTGTGGGGCCCCGGCTGCCCCCTGGTGGCCACGGAGTGCGATGGGAATGGGGTGGGATTGGGATGGGATGAGGATAATGATAGAGATGGGGCTGGGATAGGAATGGGGATTGGGCTGGGGCTGGGATGAGGATGAGGAGAGGGATGGGGGTAGGACTGGTCTGGGGATGAGGATAGGGGAAGGCATGACCATAGATATGGGGCTGGGGCTAGGCTGGGGATGAAGATGAGGATGGTGATGGGACTAGGGATGAGGATGGGATGGGCCTGGGATGGGAATGATAATAGGGATGAGGCTGGGATAGAAATGTGGCTGGGATGGGGATGAGGATGATGATAGTGGTGGGAATGGGGCTGGGATGGGGATGAGACTAGGGATAGGTCTGGAATAGGAATGGGGCTGGGGTGGGGCTGAGAATGACAGGGGTGGGATAGGAATGGGGATGATAATAGGGCTGGGGCTGGGATAGGAATGGGGCTAGGATGGAGATTGTGTTGGGGTGGGGATGAGGATAGGCATGGAGCTGGAATGGGGATGAGGGTCAGGATAGGGAAGGTGTATGAGGATAGGGATGAGGCTGAGGATGTGGATGGGGTCCCAGTTCCAGTGGGGCACGCTGGCTCAGGAATACACCCATCAAGGGCTGCGAGGTGCTGGCCCAGCCCCCCTGTCCCACTGGCAGCTCCCCTCCATTCTCTGTGTGTGCTGATTCAGTATCCCCCCAAATCAGGGTCGCTGTGCCCCCAGGAATCGCTTGTTCAGCCCTGGGAAGAGGAGGGATGGTGCTGGGCCCTGGATGCTCAGCCCCAGCTGCTGATCCCAGTGCTGAACTTCCCTCTGCTCCGGCACCTCCCGCCTGGGCCGGATCCACCCGTCTGTGCCCATCACTCCCTCAAAGGTTGTCTGGCTCCTTTGATAGAGGCACATCAAAGAGTTCCCCACCAAGGGAGGGTCAGGATGGATGAGGGATGCTTTCACCAGAGCCTCTGGATGTCAAACAGATTAGGGAAGTGACAGCTCGGAAGGCAAGGAATGAGCTTTGTGATTTGTGCTCCTGGAAAAGGCTCTTAAACCTTTCAGATCTTGACAGGATTTTACATGAAAACTGAGAGGACTTTCCCTGTGCTTGTATGTCTTGAAACATCCTTTTGCTGGGCTTGGGCTTGCAACTTGTTGGCTGAAGGAAATTCCTGATGACATGAAAGGGTCTTGTGTTCTGCTGATGGGGTCAGAGCCATGGGCAGGGGGCTGTGTGGGGGAGAACATTGCCATTGCCAGGGGAATTGAAGAGGAATCTCCCCCAGGAGTGAAGTTAATCTTTAAAACTTTGCAACAAAATAACTCTCCTTTCAAAAGCTTAGAAAGCAGCAGCACAATTCCTTCTTGCTGTGAGTCGATCCCGTAGCAGTGGGTAGGGAAAGCTTGGGATGCTCCAGGCTGAACCAGCCCAAAGGGTTTGTTTCTGTACTGCAAACATTGCAAAGAGGTGTTTCAGTGTAGGATTGGAACAGGATTGTAGGACTAGAATCAGCCTCTTGTCACTAGCCCAGTGTTTAGCAGTCATGGCTAACCCAGTGATTGATTTGGATCCAGAGCAGCCACAAGAACATTCCCACTGTGTCCCCCCTACCTGGCAGAGTCCCCCCTCAAAAGCCATTATCCACCTTTTCATAGGTTTGTAAGTGTTCAGTATCTGAGAGAAAGATATGAGGAAAAGGCAAGAACATTGGAGCATCTTGCTGCTTTCTTTTCCCTGGTTTGTTCGCTTTCCAAAATAAATAATTCTTGGTTGACTGAGGCCAAATAGTCCCAGGAATTTTGTTTTCCCATCTGTGTAATAGACTTCTGCAAATAGAAGTTTGTGCTTTCCTGATCTTCTCTATTTATCACTCCAGTGATTATTCAAATTTCCAGCTCTGGGTGGTTTCCTGCAAATCTTCTGGTGCCAGGGCACAGTTTTGTGGGGCAGGTGGGGAGGAGAGACAGGCTGATAAAAAACTGTGCCTCGTCCTCGCTTTGCCTGCTTGAGGTTTTCTCAGAGTAAACTGTTCTTAACTTACCAGTCTTGATTTCAGCACAGTCAGATGCAGAGTGGCTGGACTTGGAAAAGCACAGGAGGCTTTTGCAAACTCCAGCTGGTGTAAAAAAAGGGTCTTTTTTTCACAGGATTTGGGTAATGCTCTGAGAGCATTTCAGGACATGGAATGGGAAGATGTCACAGGGCACAGGGGTGGTGTTGATGGACTGCATCCTTTCTCCTGAGAGAGAATCTGAGTTGATTTACTGGTCTCCTGCACTCCAGGTCTTTCCAATGGTCCTGAAGCAATGGAAGTAGATGGTCTCCAGGAAGTTCCCCTCTGTAGCTGTCGAATGGAAACCCCCAAAAGCAGAGAGATCACCACGTTAGCCAACAACCAGTGCATGGCCACGGAGAGCGTGAACAACGAGGTAGGAGCCTGTCTTTTAGCTTCTCACAGCCTTTTCTGCTTGAGGACAAAGACATAAAGGATGTAAAGCTGTGCCAGGAACACGTGTTGGGTCGTGCAGGGGCTCTGTGCCTGCTGGACTGGGACCCACTGGTGTGGGAATGGCAGGGTGAACATCTCACTTGCTCAGCGAGGGCTGCAGCACTCTGTGTGTGTCCCACTGTTGGGATGAAGCCACAGGGAAGGGAGGAGGTGGTTTGTCTGCAGTGGGAGAGGCTCTGGGTGGGTCTCTCTGCTTGTCCCAGCCTGTGTGGCTGGATCTTGTTGATTGAGAGGCCAAGTAGGCTAAAATACATTCACATGCATCCAAGGGAGAAAATCCAATCAGGGGAAGCTTGGAGCTGGTTTTCCTTGACTACGAAGGAGCTGATGCAAACCTTTCCTTGGGCAGGTCTTGAGTTTCGGGAACTTGGCATGTGCTCTGCTCCCCCAGCCTTCCTCTCTCCTCCTCCCCTAAGAGGCTTCTGTTCCAAAGCTTCCCATGTCCTAATTGTGGCCTTCCAGTACCTGAAGGGATCCCTCAGGAAAGATGAAGAGGGACTTTTTGCAAGAGCATGGAGCAACAGAACAAGTGGGAATGGCTTCCTACTGCCAGAGGGGTTAGATGGGATATTTGGAAGAAATCCTTCCCTGTGAGGGTGGGGAGGCCCTGGCACAGGTTGCCCAGAGAAGCTGTGGCTGCCCCATCCCTGCAAGTGTCCAAGGCCAGGTTGGAGCAACCTGGGCTGGTGGAAGGTGTCCCTGCCCATGGCAGGGGGTGGGACTGGATGATCTTTAATGTCCCTTCCAACCCAAATCATTCTTTGATTCGATGTTCTGGCAGCTCTGTGCAGCACCAGGTCTGACTGACAGACAACAATTGCACTCAGTGGCTTTTCATTGGTCACAGCTGAGCTTGTTGGGCTCTGCTGGTTCCAGAAGTGTGGAATTAAGTGGCCAAATGACTCCATTCCAGAGTCTGGGAAGTGAGACTGCAGGACAGGAATGCACTTGGTGGATCCTCCTTTTATTGGGAGACACTTGGGTTTCCTTTTGGCTTCAGCCAAGCTGCAGTCTCACTGCAGCACCCTGATACTCACTGGTAGTAGGGCAAGGAGTGAGAATATCCCTAGTTCTCCTCCAGGATCCTTGGAGAAGGGTGGATGGAGGGAGAAATGGATAATCAGATTTGCAGCCCAGCTCTTCTTGTCTTAGTTCGTGCTGGTACCTCTAGAGAGAGGGATTCCCAAAGAGTGGCAAAATTGACTCATTCCAGAGAGAATGCCCTGGGAGACTTGTCAGAGAGAGGAGGGACCCCAGGGTTCCTAAATAAACACAAGGGATATGAAAGAGTTCCTGCTCGTGTCTACGGTGGGTTGACAGTTCTGTCCCTGGATAAATCAGAGGGAGGAATAGCAAAGGCCATGCTTTATGTTGGATTCTTTTTCATAATGGGATAAATGACTCATAGATGTTATAAGAATATTATCTGTGTGAATAGTGGCTTCTCCAGACTGTCATGTCCTTGGAGAGTGTTATAAATAGTTATGAACACCCTGCTGCACTCTCTAATGGTTGGAAAACAGCAATTAATCACGTCAAACTTCTTTTAGGGTTTCTAACAAATCATCTAGTGTGACATAACAGTGCAGGGTCTTCCTCACACAGATAGTGCAGCTTTTCACATGTTAATCAAGTTCCCTCAGCTCAGTAAAATTCCTCCTCAGTAAAGGATCAATGGTCCCCTCATGCCACCCCTGCAACCCCTGGACTGGGATGGTGACAGGTCCAGCCAAGGTGCCACAACCACAGGGAGACTTTGCAGCTGGAGTTTGGCAAAGTTGATTTGGACATGCCAGGGGTGAATGATGAGCCTGGCTTAAAATCCATTCTCTTTTCCCACAGGGGTGTTGCTTCTACAGGAAAAGTGGAGTTTAAAAAAAATTATGGAGAAAGTCTAGTTTTGTTGAGAAAAAGCAGCAAATCAAAGCTGAGCTGGAGCAGAGGGACAGTCTGTGGGTGATGAGCAGGCACCAAGTCCCTGCCTGACTCTGCCTGTGGTGACAACACACAGTAACTGTGCCCCTTCCCTCCCAGGGACCTTTCCTTGGAGCAGCCTTTCGCCTTTATTCCTGGTTTATAAGTGTCCTTTACCTGGCACGTGGGGAGAGCAAGATTATTGTCCAGAGGGACTTGAAACAGAACTCAAACAGCATCAGGTTGTGCTGGCAGGTGGCACCTGGGATGTGACAGTGGTGTCTGTAGGAGTGGGGCAGCAGAAGGAAGTGCTGATCCCTCTGATGCAGCAGAGCAGGGAACACTGGTTGGGAAGAGGGAAGCCCAGTTGTGGAACCTACTGCTATTAACAGAACAGGTGGGGCATGAGAAGGTTGGAGTGACAGGACAAGGGGAGTGGCTTTAAGCTGAAGCAGGGCAGGTGTAGACCAGGTATTGGGAAGAAATCCTTCCCTGTGAGGGTGAGGAGGCCCTGGCACAGGTTGCCCAGAGAAGCTGTGGCTGCCCCATCCCTGGAAGTGTCCAAGGCCAGGTTGGAGCAACCTGGGCTAGTGGAAGGTGTCCCTGCCCATGGCAGGGGGTGGGATGAGATGATCTTTAAGGTCCCTTACAATCCACACCTTTCTCTGATTCTCTGATTTTTGAGCCCAAAGCTCTACATTGGTGAAACCTTTTGGAAAACGTGTTCCAAATGTGACTTTAGCTGAGCTCTCATGCAAGCCTGGCTCTTCATCCCTGTGGTCTGGGCAGGGGCCAGTGCTGGAACCAGTACAGACGATAAACTTTGCTGGCAATGAGGAGCAATTATTTTTCCCTTTATCTTCCTGTGACTTATACTTTTGAACAGTAACAAGATTTAGTGCGAATGGTCTCGTTCTCTTGGTCACTCACACACGCTCTTCCTGGCAAAAGGGGAGTGTGTGTTTGTGAGTCAGGCCCCTGGGACTGCCCCTTCTGCTGCTGCTTGGCTCTTGCCTATTTCCAGTGATGATTTTTTTTTTTTCCCCTTGCAAGCAACGAGCGACTCGGGGTCCACTTGCATGTTAGTTAGTGAATGATGCATCCCTTCCTGTGAGAGCAGCTCTCCCAGCTTCCTGCTGCACTGCTAATGCTGCCTGGCACACGTCTGAATCACTGTGGAAAAGCCAGGGCTCCACAGGGCAGCGTGCAAGATCTTCCTCAGCACGAGCACAGAGAGTGTTTTGGTCTCCAGTAATTTCATTTCCTTTGATTTCTCCCGTTCCAGCTGGGCCGATGCACAAACAGTGTGGTTAAGTATGAACTGATGCGCCCGTCTAACAAAGTCCAGCTTTTGGTGCTGTGTGAGGACCATAGAGGGAGGATGGTGAAACACCAGTGTTGCCCTGGCTGTGGATACTTTTGCACTGCAGTAAGTCCGTGCTCTCAATCTAGGGAAGGGGGTGCCTGTTGCAGTAGCCTGGAAGCTGAAGGTGGAGGTGGTACCTAAAGGGCTTTACTGACTCCCTGGCATCAGCTCCACCTCGTTCCACAGCACATCAGGAGGTGTTTGCAGTAGGAATGTGTGCGAGGGTAGCTGAAATCGTCGCCTTTATCGTCCTGGAGACCCCAAGGGGTGTCACAAAAAGGGTTTTCACATGGTGGAAGTCTTGCCTTAGGAATTTCTTTGGAACAAGGGTTTGGTCGTTTTTTTGTTTTCTGTACAGATCAATCACACAAAAAAAATTGATTAGCTTGGTTTGGAAAAGAATCTGTGAGCCCTCTGTGTCCCCCTCCCTGGTTTAGGTGGGGAACCTGAGTGATGGCACTGGACCAAGGCAGTGTTTGAGATCTCAAATAGGTTAGATTAGATGTTAGGAAGATAGATTAATATTAGGGAACAACCTTCCCTTTAAATATTAGGGAACAACCTTCCCTGTGAGGGTGAGGAGGCCCTGGCCCAGGTTGCCCAGAGAAGCTGTGGCTGCCCCTGGATCCCTGGAAGTGTCCAAGGCCAGGTTGGAAGGGGCTTGGAGCAACCTGGGCTAGTGGAAGGTGTCCCTGCCCATGGCAGGGGGGTTGGAGTGGGATGATCTTTAGCATCCCTTCCAACCCAAACCAGTCTGTGTTTCTGTGATCTCCTGCTGCTTCTTCCACCTCTGACACTGAGGCTTCTAATGGCCTTGGTCTGGTCCTTCAGTGGTCAGTGTCCTTGTTTCCCTGTTGGTAAAGCTGAAAAGCACCAATTGAGGCCTCACAGGGTGATGATGAGCCTTAATTGCCTGATGCTGGTGTTTTTCAGGATGACTCAAGGGAAGATGCTGCAGTAGTGTCAAGCATTACTGTAGTAAATGGAGCCATCCCGGGTTTTCCTGCTGAGTCAAAGATCATTGAAAAGATGAAATCCTTAAAACCCTTGAAGGCATTTTGCTAAGCTGAAATAGAGTTAATTAGGTTGCTTGGGAGGACTGTGAATTCAGGAGAAGAGTGAGTTTAACTGACCTTTCCTTGCACACTTGCACATCTCTCAGTGCCATGTCCTGGCCCCCAGAGGTGAACCTGGGAGTGTCTGTGCCATCCATCACTAACCCAGAGCCCAGCAGGGCTTCAGGTAGCACTGATACCTCAGGGCAGGGAATTCTGGGGTCCCTGCAGGTCAGTTGGAAGGACTTTGCTGGAAAGGGAAAATAATTTGAAGAGAAGTTGCCCAGTTTGTTGCATGAGCAGTCAGTCACCTTATTGGGGTTAAACAGCAGATGGGGCTGGTCCAGGCAGAGAAGCTGCATAATTTAGGTTACACTGGGGTCAACATCCGATTTAATGAGATTCGTGTAGATCCTTTTGTGTGCAGCTTTGTTGGGTGGTTTTAATGCTGGCTCAGCACACAGGTCTGAAGTTTCCTTTTGCAGTTTTTGGGGGCGTCCTTACAGTGCACTGGCACTTCTGGAAACAGAAGCGACAACTTCAAGCGTTTGAGGAAAGAGCTGGAAATTGGGACTTCTCGGTTCTCTTTCCCGATTCAAAAACCTTGCTTTGCAGTCCCTTAACCGAGTGAGTTTTTTCCCTCTTCACCTTGGTTTTGTACTCTTCTCAAGAAGTGGCAGTGCTCGCTAACTGTACTGGACACGGCAGGGGCAGGATGGTGGTGAGTGGAGCATGTTGGCAGGGGCGAGGGCCGTGCTGGGCGAGGTGTGAATCCCTTCTCTGTGGTTCTTGCAGGGCACTTTCATGGAGTGTCAGCCGGAGAGCAGCATCTCCCACCGCTTCCACAAGAACTGTGCCTCCCAGGTCAACGACACGAGCTACTGCCCACACTGTGGGGAAGAGGCCTCCAAGGCCAAGGAGGTGACAATAGCAAAGGCTGACACGACCTCCACGGTGTCCCTGAGCTACGAGCAGCAGAAACCGGCGGCCGTGGAGGGAAGGGCCGACACCACGACGGGGAGGTGAGCTGGGGCACCGCAAACCTCGTGCCAGACCAGGCTTTGGATTTGAGTTCTTGTGCTCCTCCTGAGGAGCAAAGGGCTCCCTAGTGCTGCTCTCACAAGCCAAGCTCAGCTGCAGGGTTAGGGATAGGGATAGGGTTAGGGTTAGGGTTAGGGTTAGGGTTTGGGTTGGGGTTAGGGTTGGGGTTTGGGTTAGGGTTTGAGTTGGGGTTAGGGTTGGGGTTAGGGTTAGGGTTGGGGTTTGGGTTAGGGTTTGGGTTGGGGTTTGGGTTGGGTAAGGGTTAGGGCTTAGGGTTAGGGATAGGGTTTGGGTTAGGGTTAAGGATAGGGTTTTGGTTAGGGTTAGGGTTAAGGTTAGGGTCAGGGTTAGGGTTTGGGTTAGGGTTTGGGTTAGGGTTAGGAATAGGGTTTGGGTTAGGGTTAGGGATAGGGTTTGGGTTAGGGTTTGGGTTAGGGATAGGGTTTGGGTTAGGGTTAGGGTTAAGGTTAGGGTCAGGGTTAGGGTTAGGGTTAGGGTCAGGGTCAGGGTTAGGGTTAGGGTTTGGGTTAGGGTGTGGTTTGTGCTGCTCAATGTGTTGGAGAGGGTCACACCAACCACAGGGTGAGCTGGGGCAGAGGCACTGGTGATGGGGTTGTTCAGGATTTAAACTTTCCTCTCTCTTATGGGATAATTCCATTCTTAAGGAATGGAATAGTAATGGAACTAGTTGATATTGCTGGGTGTGCTCAGTGACAGGGACATTCCTGCAGCATCTGGCTGTAGCTCTGTAGCTCCTTGTGCTCCATGAGCACAAGTGTAAAGAGGGGAGGAAAACAAAGAGGAAAACACAAATCAAGCCAACCTTGTGTTGAACAGTGCTCTGACTTCCCATCCCATCTGGTCTTGTTCAGGTGGCTTTTTTTACTTGCCCCATGTTCCTGGTTTTCCTGTAGCACAGAGTCCATCAAAATGTAATCACTGGGCAGTGCAGTTCCTTTTTGGGCAAGTTCTTACTGAAAAGGCTGTAAAATATATTGGTTTGTGTTTGGATTCCAGTTACACTTAGCTAAAGTGTAATATTTAAAGTATTTAAAATGCATTTGCTTTCCTTCTTTGGCATGAGATCCACACTGTAGTGTATTTTTAATGGTTGTGCTTTGGCTGTCTCTCATTTTACCTCTCCAGTGGCACTGGGACACGGTTGTCAGAGGAAGACAAGCCAGAAAGTTCAGCTGCTGAGGGGTTTGACATGGCTGGGTCTTCAGTTTTTGCTAAACCTACTACTAGCCTGACCCAGGGACCAGTTAAAGAAACTCTGGAAAGTGCCCTGATTGCCCTGGACTCCGAAAAGTAAGAAAAAACCCCACTGGGTCTCTCCAGTTCCCAAGAGAGTTGCTTAACTAGGGAAAATGGGATTTAGCTTCTCTGGACTTTGGTCCCACTCAGAGCTTCTTTTGTTCACTCATTTGTCACCCACAACAGATTTGGGAGAACTGTTACAGCTCCAAAGGTCTTATTGATTTCTGTGGAGGATTTAGTTTTTCCCTGGCATCTATAACTGCTGGAAGTTCCTGTTCACAGTAGTGAGACCCAGCATTTGTTGTTGAGTGGCACTGAGCAGATCTGGCCCTCACTGGAACAAGGCTGGCTGGAGTCGGGGCTGGGATTTTTAAGACCTCCTTCTGGAGACTTGTTCTTCTGTTTTGCTGGTGCTCTGGAGCTGTATCATGGAATCACAGAATGGTTTGGGTTGGAAGAACTGTAAAGACCATCCAGTCCCACCCCCAGCCACGGGCAGGGACACCTTCCACTAGCCCAGGTTGCTCCAAGCCCCATCCAACCTGACTTTGGACACTTCCAGGGATCCAGGGGCAGCCACAGCTTCTCTGGGCAACCTGTGCCAGGGCCTCCCCACCCTGACAGGGAACAATTCCTTCCCAATATCCCACCTATCCCTGCCCTCTGGCAGTGGGAAGCCATTCCCTGTGTCCTGTCCCTCCATCCCTTGTCCCAGCTCCAGCTCTCCTGGAGCCCCTTTGGGCACTGGAAGGGGCTCTCAGTTCTCCCTGGATCCTTCTCTTCTCCAGGTGAGCACCCCCAGCTCTCCCAGCCTGGCTCCAGAGCAGAGGGGCTCCAGCCCTTGGAACATCTCCATGGCCTCCTCTGGAGTTGCTCCAACAGCTCCACGTCCTCCTGATGTTGTTCCCCAGGGCTGGAGGCAGCTCTGCAGAGGGGTCTCATCTGAGGGGACAGAGGGGCAGAATCTCCCCCTCCCCTACTGCCCCCACTGTGGGATCACCCCAGGACACTGTGGGACAGGCTTTGTCGTGCACATGGGGTGGCAGTGGGGGGTGACCTGCCTGCTGTGCTCCTCACTGAGTGTTAACTCCTCCTCTTTTCCCCCTCCCGCAGACCCAAGAAGTTACGGTTCCATCCGAAGCAGTTGTACTTCTCTGCCAGGCAAGGGGAGCTGCAAAAGGTCCTGCTGATGCTGGGTAGGTGCCTCCTTCCCAGGACAGGGCCTGGCTGGCAGCACTCCCAGCTCCTGCCAGGCAGCTGCCAGTGTCCAGTTCCCAGCATGGCCCCATGTCACCTTCCCCTCTGCCCCCTGGGAGTGGAGCTGGAGGAGAAATCCACTTTTGCAAGTGATGTGTCATTGGAAATGGCTTCATCTCTCTGTGAAAAGTGGGCTGTTCCCAGCTTGTTTCTGTATTTGAGCACTGTTTTATCCAGAGAAGCTGGTTGTGTCCCCAGAATGACCTACATGTGATTTTTCCAGTCCAGCAGAACTTCTCCTCTCCATGCAATGGGATAGATGGGTATTTGCATCCAGTGGAGAGGAAAAAAGAGGGTAGTCAGCTTAAGCTGAGACCCATCAGCAGGAGAGCAAAAAAGAAGAGCCTGCAGTACATGGGGTTGTTTCGGGGGTTCATAGTTGTCTGTCACCAGATGACTTTGAGCTGCTAACTTTGTTTTTACCAACAAATATCCCTGAGGAATCTCCCCCTTCAAAGGACACACTGTTTCCTCGGGATCATTTCCTTTCCACTCCCTTACTTTGCTGTACATTTTTGGACACTTCCTGTTCTTGTCATTTATCAGTTTCTTCTTTTCTTTTTATTTTTTTTTTTGTCTAGCAAGTGTTTGCTCCATTGTTCCTTTCTTCAATAGGACAAAAATGATATTCATTGATATTTAACTATGGCCTCATCATATGCAACATGTTATCATGCCCAGACATCTTTGTCTGCCTGTCAGCATCATCTCTCAGTCTTTGCACAGCTGTGAGGATCTCTGGCCAGATCCCAAGCTTGTGTTAGCTGGAGAAGTTCCATCCATGTTGTAGCCCTGTGTTTGCAGGGATGCAACAACAATCACTAATATTAATTGCAGTTAATAGCGGTGAGGCAAAAAGTCCAGGTAGCACCAACTCTTTCTTTGCAACTTCTGTTTTTTTCTTTTCTTTTTATCCCTGTTTAGTGTTGGTTTTGAGATGAATTGAGAGTCTGAGGGACATGGCCTGTGTAGATATTGTAATACCTTAAAGGTCTTGAGTTCCAGGGTGTTTCTGAAGGTCTTGGTATGAGGGTTCACAGAGTCACAAAATGTGCTGAGTTGGAAAGGACCCACAAGGATCATCCAGTCCAACTCCTGGCCCTGCACAGGCCCATCCCCAAGGGTCACACCCTGTGCCCCAGAGGATCAGCCAAACCCTCCTGGAGCTCTGGCAGCCTTGGGGCTGTGCCCACTGCCCTGGGGAGCCTGGGCAGTGCCCAACCACCCCCAGGGGGAAGAACCGCATCCTGAGATCCAACCTGACCCTGCCCTGACACAGCTCCAGCCATTCCTTGGGTGCTGTCCCTGGTGCCCCGAGAGCAGAGCTCAGTCCCTGCCCCTCCTCTTCCTCTCACAGAGTTGTTGCACATCAAATGTCCCCGAGACTGCCCCGAGAGCTTCCTGATTTAAATGTGCAGTGAGATGTGAGGAGGGCTGAGGATGGGCTGGGAAGCCAGCCCTTAAAAGCCTTTTTAGCTGAGATGAGATTCTCCTGTTACACTTTAATCTCTGAATTGTGGTTGAAAATGTCTCTACTGTGTTTTTCAGTGGATGGAATTGACCCTAATTTTAAAATGGAGCATCAGAGTAAGAGAACCCCTCTCCATGCTGCTGCTGAGTCTGGCCACGTGGACATCTGCCATATGCTGATTCAGGTCTGTCTCCACTTACATGCTTCTCTACAAACAATTTGCTGTGGTTTTTGGTCTCCTGCCCCTCGTGGCTGGAACACACTTGGACTGAAACATCCCTCCTGTAAAAAACCTCCTCAGTCCCAGGGTTTGCTGAGGTGGAGGTGTGGAGGTCACCACTGGAGCTGTTCTTCCAGGCTGTTCTCCAGGCAAGGAGTATTGAAGCTTTGGTGCAGGGCACTGGGAAGCAGGTGGGAATCTGTGCCTGGGCACAGCCAGAGCAGTGCACTGCCAGATGTGCCAGTTCAGCCTGCCTGCACTGCCAGATGTGCCAGCCCAGGCTGGCTGCTGTCAGACTGCAGGAGATCTCCAGGCTGCTCTTTGTGGTGAGGGCAGTGAGGCTCTGGAGCCTGGAAGCACACAGATCCTTGTCTTACCTTCCATCAAAACTTGAATAACTCCAACAGGATTTTCCTCCACAGTTTAAATATCCCACGAGTGGAAAGGAGAGAAGGAAAGATGAAACTTTGGTTTATGGGCTGAGATTTGGATTCTAATTAAGGGAAGATGGTCAAAGCCGTAGGGGTGCTGTCATTGAACCTGCTCCAAAATGATGTAAAGAAGAAAAAGAAGGCTGCTCTCACTCACTGAAACTACTGCACAGGAAGACAACAGAATGAGTAAAAGGAGCAAAATTTGTGAGATATTAGAAACAATTTAATTATCAGTAGGGTTGGGTTCTTTCCAGAGGGCTTCATCTTCTTGTCTCTTCCCTGCAGCAGCGCAGGATTTGGCTGGGAATGGCCCCAGCTTGTTAAACTTGAGATGCCTCTTCTCTGTTCTGGTTCAAATGGCTGTAGCTGTGTAAAAGGAGGCAAAACAAAGGAATTCAGTGAGAGGCACCTGGAAGCAACGGGGCCAGCTCCTTGTGCCAGGTGAAGCTGAGTCAGGGTGTTGCCGCTGTGAACAGGTCTGAGGTTCACACACACACACACACACACACACACGTGCATGACCTGCCAAGGGTTGTGTGTGTCTGAGATCCTGAGAGTATTTGGTGGTTCCTGAGCTCAGCCCAAGAGTTAAAGCAGGCAGGATACAGGACACAGTGTTTTGGGAAAGAGTGAGGTTTTGGTTGAAGGCACCCCATGTTGAGCTGAACATATGCTCAGAGACCTCTGTGGAAATGGTACTGTTGCCTTCTACAGGAAGAGTTATCCAATCCCCGGGATATTTTTTACAGCTCCTGCTTCTGTTGCAATCAGCAAGTTGTTCCTTACTGCTTGTGACATTGGGAAGAGCTGGTTGTTTCACTCCAAGTGATGCACCAAGGAAAACAAAGCTGCTGGGAAAAGGAGGAAGCTGATTTTTCCAAATTGTGCACAAGCAATATCTAGAAAGTAGGAGTACAAAATCCATTAATACAGGAGTTATTTAATACCAGCTGTTGGTTTCCTTACAGCTCCTGTGGCTGTGGAAAGCAGGAGAGAGGGCAGGCAGTGTGTGCTGCTCTCCAAAGCACGTGTAGTTGCACTGCCTTCTTTCCTGCTTTTATTGCTTCTTCTTTTTTTTTTTTTAAATTTTTTTTCCCATGCTTAATGTGGCTAAATTTCAGGAACAATCTTGCTGCTGACTCTCTACTCCCACATCCTTCCTCTTCTAACCAGCAATGACTCTAATCATCCTTTGCCTTGGCCTCCCAACAGGCTGGTGCCAACATAGACACCTGCTCCGAGGACCAGAGGACCCCTCTGATGGAAGCAGCAGAAAACAACCACCTGGAAACTGTGAAATACCTGATCAAGGCTGGAGCACTAGTGGATCCTAAGGTAGTTTATTCCTTACCTTTTTCTCCTGAAGAACCCTCTGTCCAACACGTCTTTCTGGGTAGGTTTGAAGTTTTGGGTGGAAGTGCACAGGCTGAGGGGGAATGGGCTGGTTTGTCTTGGAGTGTCACACTCTCATTTTACTGCTGCAGAGTCCTGGCCATGAGCTGGCTGGGGCAAGTGCTGCCACTTGCTCCCTTGGTTTGTGGCACCAAATGTTGGGGATATTTGATTTCATATGAGGCCACTGAATCTTAGTGTCACAAATTCATTGCAGTGAATTTGGAGTTTGATTTCAGAGTTTCCCTCTCTATAGAGTCTAATAATGAAGATTTTGGGGTGATATTTTAAAGTGGGCTGGTAATTAGGTGCTTTCCAAGCCAGCAAAAAAGACAGAGGAAGCTTTCCTTTCCAAAGGACTGATGTGTGGTTTCTTGCAGTCACGCTGCTGTGGCAAAATTGAACCCCATCTTCAAACTCTACCCTTTAATTTAAACCAATACAATAAAATGCAGCTGTCTGTTTGCCTTTAGCATGCTCTGGTTGCTTTGCAATCTTGGAAAATACACAGATTTTTTTTTTAGTCCCATAAATCAGAATCTATTTGGAACCTTCCCCGTGTGAACTTCTTGACACAACCTGGTTTTGTGAAGGAACTGGCAGGATTGCACAAGGCATCAAGTGCTGCCCACCCCAAATGGATCCTTGAGAGCCTGGTCCTGAGCTGGGAAAGGGAAAAGGGCAGGACAGGCTCGTGTGGGTTCGTGCTGGCCACTGTCCCAAGTGTCTCAGAGCAGTCCCAACATCTCTCACCTGATTTATTCCTGTGGAAAAGAGGGGAGTTTGTGATTCGAAAGGTAGAGGGGAGGAAAAGAATCCTGAGCTTGCAGAAGCAAATTAGAAGCCTGAGATCACGTCTGAAGTCTAGACTAGTTTATTATGTTAATTAGTTTCTTGCACCAAATTACTCATCTGTTTGAGAGCAGCAACATTGCAGTTTGGAGTCGGCTCCAGCCGACGGCTCTTTCCTGGTGTTTGCAGAGCCCACCCAGCCCTGGCACTGCAGTGGAGGGGGTGCTGAGGGCAGGGCAGGGCTGGGTGGGGGCTTCTCAGACCCCAGAGTGATCCAGTTAACTGTTGATCCAGTAAACAGGATGTAAAAGCCCCACTCAAAAACCTGAAGAAACTTAAAATCTACCTGCTCTCCACGGGGCTGAGGAGCTGCACTTGGCTCTTGCCAATCCAAGGGAAAGCTGTGGCATTATTATACAGGCACTTCTGGAGGTGTAGAAACTCCTTATGCATCCCAAGAAGCCCACGTGGTGCAATCCCTGACCTGAGATGTCCCACCCTGCACCACAGAGTTCACTCAACTCCATCCCAAAACTCTTACCCCCAGTGTTGCTTCCAGGAGATAAACTAGAAGGAGTAATTTGCTTTTCAGTCTTTCATTTCCTCCTCCTTATTTCCTGCTCTCTGGGCCTTGTTATGTGCTAAGCTCTTGGGATATAAAGGCCTGATAAAAATCAAGCTCCAACCAGTGAGATCTTTGGTGTGAGTGTGGGAGCATCTCTGTCATGACTCACAGCCTGTCCATCTCCGCCAGACCCTGCATTCCCAGCTCCCAAAGGCATTTTTCCTTTCAACTTTCAGGGTTGTTTTTTATCTCCTGTCTGGGCAGATGGCTGTGGGCACTTGGTCTCTCCAGAGCCTCCCAGCCCTGTGCAGGACACCCCTGTGCCCTGCTGCCAGGTGCTGGGGTAAGGCCTTGGGCTAATAAAACACAGCAATAAGTGGAGCATTTCCAGTTGAGACAAGGCTGCTTTTCTGATGTAAAGTGCAAAAAATGGTAAGGGATTTCTGCCTCATTTTGGCTCTCCAGCACATGCAAAGGAGTGGGAAAGGGTCTGTCAGGGAAGGGGAGCATCACTGCCAGGGTTTGGGGCTGGTGCCTTCCCTAAGCTTTGCAAAAGCATCTCTTTGCAATCTCAGCTCTTCCTCTGCACCTCTGAGGTTTGTGTGAAGCTCCTGAGCTCTGCTCAGTGCTGGCTCTGGCTCCTGCTCTCTCCCCTCCTGGCTGTGGCCTGGGGGCTTTTGGAGCCCTCTGCTCCATCTGTGAAGTTCTCCCGGTTTTTCTGAGCGTCACTGCTGTCATGCAGAGCTGGAAAAAGCTGGGAAGGGATGTCCCTGAGTGCTTGTTCTGTGGTTGTGTGTCCAGGATGCAGAGGGCTCCACGTGTCTGCACTTGGCAGCCAAGAAGGGGCACTACGACGTCGTTCAGTACCTGCTCTCCAACGGGAAGATGGATGTCAACTGCCAGGTGAGGCCTTGCCGGGGGGCAGGAGCTGCTTTTCCCAGGCCAGGGACTCAGCTCAGCACTGTGCTGTCTGGGCAATGGTCACCCAAGTGATGGGGGACACCTCAAAATCATTATAGGGTGACGATTCTGTGGGCCTCCTCCCCTCCACTGACCTCATGGAGACTTTGCTTCCAACTGCTTTGGTTTGCAGTTTCTCCTTGACCCTGAGTTTGCTGTGGAGCCTGTTGCTCAAGGGTGTCACTGTGCTTTTCCCAGTGGAGGGGAGGTGGTGGGATCATGGGCATGCTGTGGGATGGGTCAGGGCTGGCACTTGCCATCATGGAGTTTATGCATTTCCATGGGGTCAGGCAGTGCTGCACTGGGGTTCCCCATTCTGGGGGAAAGGCAGGTCCCTCAGGCTTCTCAGGGAGTTGTTGTAAGACCTTTGACACGAGCTGGGTGTTTGTTGTAGCTTTTGGACAGTCAGCTTTGTGTGAAGCTCCTGAGCTCTGCTCAGTGCTGGCACTGGCTCCTGCTCTCTCCCCTCCTGGCAGAGGCCTGGGGGCTTTTGGAGTCCTCTGCTCTGTGTGTGAACTTCTCTGGTGGTCCTGAGCACCACTGCTGTCATGCAGAGCTGGAAAAAGCTGGGAAGGGATGTCCCTGAGTGGTTTTTCTGTAGTTGGGAACCACCTGGAGATCCACTGCCAGCAAGCTGAGCTGGAACAAACTCCAGCTGGCTGGGGTGTGTTGGTTCCACTCACGCCAGGCTCTGGAGGGACCCTGAGGGACCTGCAGCAGTGTGGACAAAGGGAGTGTGATGAGGCAGGGAAGGGGTCTGTGGCTCCTTGGGAAGGCAGCAGGAGCCTGTGGTGCCTGTTGTGTGCCTCACCCTGTCCTCCCCCCCAGGATGATGGAGGCTGGACACCCATGATCTGGGCCACGGAGTACAAGCACATCGAGCTGGTGAAGCTGCTGCTGGCGAAGGGCTCAGACATCAACATCCGTGACAACGTAAGGATCTGCTGGAACCTGCTCCAGAAATTACCCACAGGCTCTGTTTACACACCAAACACACCCAAGGGGGCAGATCCTGGGCTCAGTGCAGGGGGGGGCAGTGGTGCCCTGACACAGGCAGTGAGTGAACAGTGTCTGGGGGGAGAATTTCCCTCCATGTTCTGGGAAGAAGTTTGTGAGCTGGCAACATGTCCTTTAGCTCCAGCTCTTCTGTCCCAGCCTGGGAGGATGCTGTGTGGAATTCCCAGGCTGTAGTCAGCTCTGAGCCTTGCTGCTTCTCACCCACCTGGGTCCACCCTGCTGCCACTTGGCTGCTGCACCAAGGCAGAGTCCCTGGAATCCAGACGTGCCAGCTCCAGGCCAGTGAGCACTGGGCATGTTTTGGGGGCACCCTGTGTGTTTTTGAGGGGGATAAGCTCATACTTGTGTTTTCTGGGTGGACTGGGCAGACACTGCCAGCAAATATCACCAGCCTGGCTTTTCCAAGGCATCACAGGCACGAAGGCACTGATGTGAACAGAGCATGTGTCAGTGTTCTGGTGTGCTGGAACATTGCAGAGCGTGTGCAGTGTTCTCAGTGTGCTGGAGCTGGCTCTTGGCCTGCTCTTCACCTCCATAAATCCTGCTCCAGTGGGGTGTACTTGGTGCTTGAGTCCCTGGGAGCTCCTGGGCCCAGTGTGGGGCTGTGCCAGCTGGTTTCCCAGGGATTTCCAAGTAAATAGAGAAGATACAAAGGAGATACTGTCTCCCTTCTCCCCAGGTTTCCTCAGGAGACTCGTTGTATCAGCACAACTCCTCTTTTTTTTTTCTTAGTACTCTGTTTGTCTTTTTTTTTCAGTCTCTAAGGGTATTGAAACCCCAGAGGTGCCTTCAAGGCACACTTGGGTGTGAACTGGGGTGTGAGGAGCTGCCCCAGGCTCTGGCCTGTAGATGAGAGATAGTTTGATTAAGGCAGGGTAACTGGCCTCACTGCCTTCTGCACAGAGCTGTTCCAGTGAAGTGCCTGCCCTGCCATCAACTCATGCTCTAACATGTCTCCTGGCACTGTATTTCCGTGTCCAGTGCTCCCAGTGCTTTTTTAATCCAAGGGATATGAGTAGATAGTCTGTATTTCTCTCCCTAAATGCCTCATTTTGTGTATTGGGTGCTGGCAGGGGAAGCTGTTGTCACGTTTGTCTCAGGGGGCTCAGAAAGGCTCCAACTGTTCCTGAGGAGTTGCTGTCCCAGTCTGAAGGTCTCAATTTCCTTGGTAGCTTTAATGTCATGTCTTGCCCCATCCCTGGAAGTGTCCAAGGCCAGGTTGGATGGGGCTTGGAGCAACCTGGCCTAGTGGAAGGTGTCCCTGCCCATGGCAGGGAGGTGGAATAAGGTGAGCTTTGAGATCCCTTCCAACCCAAACCATTCTGTGTTTCTGTGATTCTAAGATTTTAATCCCAGCCAGTCACCAAGCCCCTCACAGCCACTCATTCCCTCCCCCACCAGCAGGACTGGGGAGAGAATTGGACTGGGAGACAGAAGGGGAAAAGGTAGAAAGCTCATAGGTTGAGATAAAGACAGTTTAATAGGGAAAGGGAAGAACAAACCCCCCCCACACACACACACACAAGCAAAGCAAAACAGGGAATTCATTCAGCAGGTTTTCATCCATCTCCACAAGAGCAGGGCCCTGTCACGTGTAAAGGTGACTTTGGGAAGATAAACCATCACTCAAAATGTCCCCCTTCCTTCTTCTTCCCTCATTTTATACACTGAGCATGATGGCATGTGGTCTGGAATGTCCCTTTGGTCAGTTTGGGTCATCTGTCCTGGCTGTGTCTCCTCCCAGCCTCCCCCAGACCCCTCCCCAGTGTGGCCATTCCAGGGGCAGAACGGGTTCTGTGCAGGTGCAGCTCAGCAAGGACAAAACCATCACCACATTATCACCCCTGTGCTCAGCACAGATCCCAAACACAGCCCCATTCCAGCCAGTGGGAAGAAAATGAACCCTACCCCAGTCAAAAGCAGCACACTGAGAGAGTTCCCAGGCAGGTCCAGATCCAGTCCTGCTCCTAAAAGCAGAAGTCAAGGCGAGAGGTGGCTTTTTGGGCTGTTGCATGACTGCTGACTCTGAGCAAAACTGACTCATTTGATCTGTCACAGGAGCCTTTTGCTACCAGCTCCAAGATCACACATTAATGAGGAAAATCAAATCGACCCAGTCAACAAGTCACTTGAAAGCAAATAAAGCTCTTAGCAGCTGTTTGTATCACATATCCATCCTGTCCCTGCAGTTGGTGTCTCCTGATGGACAGTCAGTAAGGAGCAATGTCACTTCTGCTGGAAAGCATCGTTCTCTGGGAGAAATGCTTTTGATTGGGATGATGCTGCTGTTAGGCAGGGACAGAGCAGCAAGTCCAGGGGTCTGTAACCTGTCTGAGCAGCAGCCTGTGGGTGCAATCCACAGGATGAATTTTTGCTGTAGTTTGGTATGTGATGTGATCAGGGTTTTTTTTCTAGAAGGTACCATAACGGGAGGCAGGAGCCGTGTAGAAAACGCTCTCCCCACTCCCTGGTGCAGCCAATACCTCCCCATTTAAGGCAGGATCTTAAGTAAAGTGGTAATGACTAAAACATATGCTTTGTTTTTGCTCTAAAAAAAAAAAAAAAGGGAGAAAAGTGAGGGGATCATTACTATGATTGCACTGTTGTAATCGATGTCTTTAGAGCTTGTCATGGGGATGGGATCGACGTGTGCTGCAAATTGCACTGTAACAGAAAACAGAGTATCATTGCTTAAAATACCTCCCTCCCAAAGATGAGTGTTCAGCTATTTCTAGTGCTGCTAGTGAGAGATGAGTACATACAGTATTTAAGAGATGCCTGGAGTCAGATTGATTGCTTTCCCTGTGGCTCGTGCTTCTCTTTCCAGCACCTTCACATACCCTGCGTGCTCTTTCTCTCTTTAATTTTGTAGCCCTGGGAGACACGCTGGCTTTCCTGTCTGTCTGGGCTGGGGAAGCTCAGCTTCCAGCCTTTTCCAGCATGTTTGTTCGTGTCTGGCACCTCTGATGGATTGATCCAGATTGGTTTGTGGCTCAGAGACAGACGAGTTGCCTGCATGTGTGAGGAAGGTGACGGATCGCTGCGTGTGCAGCCTCCCCGTCCTTGGTGTGTGGAGGCAGATGGAGTGAGAACTCCCTCCTTGGCTACATGGAGGTTTCCCTGTCCACCCTGGCGTTCCCAGCCAGGATGAGCAGTGTGGGGATGGAGGCTGCAAGCCCATGTTGAATGCTGCAGGTGTAGAGCTAAGGAAGGTGACGTCCCAAAGCCATGGGGTTCTAAAACACTTAACAGCCTCTGCTCTGTGCTCTTTATCTCCAGGAGGAAAACATTTGTTTGCACTGGGCTGCTTTTTCTGGCTGTGTGGACATAGCAGAGATCCTGCTGGCAGCTAAGTGTGACCTACATGCCGTGAACATCCACGGGGACTCGCCCCTGCACATCGCAGCCCGAGAGAACCGCTACGAGTGCGTGGTGTAAGTACAGCCCAGCCCTGCCCTCCCTGCCTGCTCCTGCCTGCCTGGGGGCCTTCTGGCCAGCTCAGGAGAGCCTCTGAAGTGCCCTTGGCGTTTAAGCACAGACCAGGATTGGGATGGGTGGCTTGTCTCTCCCCTGCTCCCAGGGGAGGTGGGTCTCAGGTACCGTGGCTGCCAGAGCTGGTTGGAAAACCGTGGAGTGTTCCTGGAGTGTTGGGCAGAGGGCTGTGCTCAGCATGGGCTTCCCAGCAGGAAGGTGTCAGACTTCCTTGATTAAAGCTTTTTTTTCCCCCACAACTAGCCTGGCATGATATGGTAACAGGGCTTTTCCTTTGCTTCATCCCTGCTCTGAATAAAGCCATCATGTGTACTCCCCAGAGGCTGGTGAGTATAAACAAGGGCCTAGTCCAACACCAATCTGCTGTGGGACTCTTCCATTTCCAGCCTGCTCTTCCCACCCCATATCTTTCCCTGCCAGGGAGAGTTTCAAGCCTGGCTGAAGTTAGGCTGGTACCAGCAGGGTACCTGTCATGCCTGAAGCAGGGCGAGGTTGGCCCAGAGCTCTCATGAGTGCCCAGAGCTCCAGTCTGTGGCTTCTGCCAGCGCCTTCACGTAGAAGGATTCCCTGAACCATGCTTAATACAGAACACTCAGGTGATTATTCACTACTACAGACTCTTCCTTGTCCCCTAAGGGCTGGCTGGAGGATGTGATTCAGCTTGTTTTCCCCTTGCATGGTTTCCCTTGGGGAATCCTGATCCTTCCTTGCTGTTTTGCAGTCTCTTTCTCTCCCGTGGCTCGGATGTCACTTTAAAGAACAAGGAGGGTGAGACTCCGCTCCAGTGCTCCAGCCTTAACTCTCAGGTCTGGGTGGCCCTACAGATGAACAAGACTCTCAAAGAATCATCCACTGAGAAGCCTGCCCAGATAGAGAAGGTGGTGAGCAGGTGAGAATAGGGCTGGCTTTGATTTTGGGTCATGAAATTGAGCCCTTGCACGGGGAAAGGCCGGGGCTCTGGTTTAAGAAAGGACTGCAAGTGCAGGATTAGCTTTTTTAACTGGTGTGAAGGTCAGTTTGAGCTTAGCAAGAACTAAGCACATGCTGATTCAGACTACAGTTCGTAAATTCATCCTCTGAGTGGAAATTTTCACAAGCACAAAAAACAGTCTGTAGGGCTGTGGGAAAACATGAACCCCGTTCTGGTCTGGGTTGCTTTTAGGCTTGGAGTGCTCAGTGATCAAAGTCAGTAATTCTGCCCCAGAATGGCATTTGAATGGCCCCTGGTTGGGGAGGGCTTTCCTTGGGTGACAGTTCTCTCTCCCCCTGGCAGGGACATTGCCCGGGGTTACGAGCGCATCCCGATTCCCTGTGTCAATTCCGTGGACAGCGAGCCCTGTCCCAGCAACTACAAATATGTTTCCCAGAACTGTGTCACCTCCCCGATGGACATTGACAGGAACATCACTCATTTACAGGTGAGGGATTGCGTGTCCCCCTGCTCTGCTGTGTGCATTCAGAGGTACAGCTCCTCCGAGTGGGTTTGGAACTTAAAATGGGAGTGTCTGGTCCTAATATTGCCAACAAATTCCAGCTAAGCCTGTGTTCCTCGCCTCCAGCTCTTGATTTAGGAGATGGGATTCTGATTTTCTTCAGTTTTGAGGCTTAAGCCAAGCTCTGTGCTCAGCTGTGTGCTGTGGCACTGGCCATCTGCTGTTGGCTGATGTGGCTCCTGTTTATCCTTGTCCTCTGTTCTGAGTCTGGAGAGTTAGGGGTTTGTTGGGAGAGTCCCTCATGCTGCCTGCCCACTGCCTGCAGCATCCAGGCCAAGGTCTTTGCTACGACACTGAAGTCCTGGAAGGGCTGGGTGGTGGAAGCAGAGGTGGGATGAGGGTGATCCCTCTCTGGGCACAGCCCTGGGGTGGCTGAAGTGAACTTCCCAAGCCCAATCCCTGTTGTGCAGCAGCTGGTGGTGGGACTGTGTTGGCTTGGGGAGTGCTGGGGAAGCAGCCAGCTGGAGAGCCCGTGTGGGAAGCGGGAAGCAGCAGGGGAGGACTGAGACAGCATGTTGTGGTGCATCATCTCCCAGCTCTGGTCCCTCCTTGGAGCTCTCCTTGTCCCCAAGTGTGGAGAACAGCTCATAGGGCATGGAGGAGGGTTGGTGACAGGGGGACATCCTCTCCTGAGCCATGGAGCTGGCTCAGGATGAGATCCTTCCCTGTAGCCAGAGTCCTTTGGTGCTCACTGCTCACAGAATAAATAATGGAGTCAAATGCCAGTGGATGATGAAGCTGCTTGTCTTTCTGGCTGAGGAGAAGGCCATGACTTGTGGTTTCCTCCCCGACCCAGTGACAGAAGCTGCTGTTTCAGCTGTGGGAGTGGTGTGGAGTTAACCCTTTGCTTCTCTTGCAGTATTGTGTCTGCATAGACGACTGCTCCTCCAGTAACTGCATGTGTGGCCAGCTCAGCATGCGCTGCTGGTATGACAAGGTGAGCACACAGCCCCTCCTCCTGGCTCAAACTTGGGGCTGAGAGCTGAGCTTTGCCTAATTCTGGGTTTATAATGGTGCCTTTATAACACCTCCTTGCACAACTCAAGGCCAGGTTGGATGGGACTAATGGAAGGTGTCCCTGCCCACAGCCAGGGGTTGGAATGAGATGAGCTTAAAGGTCCCTTCCAACCAAATGATTCTGGGATTCTGGGATTCTGTTTCTTCTTGACTTGTAGTCTCAGCTCTGAGACCTATGTGATAACACAAAATGAGTGCTCAGGGCAGCTTTTCCTGTGTTATTTATTTGTGTTACTCTCATGCCAACTGAGCCATTAATTACACCCATGTGATGGGGAGCATTTAATAATCCAGGCGTGAAATCAGCTTCCATTTCAGAGCAACATGGGAAGTGCTGGAATATGTAAACAAGGGGAGGGGAGTAGAGAGAAATGCTTTTTTTTTTTTTTGGCCTGCTTTTATTTCTTGTGATCCTTCTGGATAAAGGCAAAGTAAAGGTGTTTTCACTGCCACATTGCCAGAAGCCGGGTTTGTTTTGGGTAAGTGTGTTCAACCCTCCCGGGAGGTTTTGAGGTTCATATTTGGGCAGGTGCTGCTCAGATCAGAAGTTCTGTGAATCTCTGCAGATTTCTCCCAGGGGGGAATGTTGGTTCTTTTCTTTGTAGCCATTTTATCTACATGTTAAGAGGTGATTACATCTTTCAAGGCTTAAAAGCCAAATTTGTTAAAAATGATAAATCACATCTATCGCTTCCTTAATCCTGTATGTTGGTAAATAATTGAATTGTAACTTGTTTGGGGAGTGTTGTTTGGGAAGATAATGTGGTTCATGGAACTTGGGTGTACTGGCCTTGGACTCTGGAATTTTAGGCTTTATTCCAGAGACAGACTAAGCATCCACTTCTCCCCTCCAGCACTGCAAAATGATAATAAAGATGATGTGCACACCAGTTTTCTGCACAGCACTGTGAGATATTTTTTGAGTGGTGCACAGGGCGATGCCAGGCAGCAAAAATCTAGACAGTCTCTTGCTGTTTGTCACCCTGTGGGTGACAGGGAAGAGCAAAACCGCTGCAGAAGCTCAGGTCTGATGGGGGTTTTGGGGACGTGACCCTACCTTGGGGTTCTCTGGCCTGTGTTTATACTCAGGGTATTTCTGCTCTTGTTTTTCTGGTTTGGAGGGGTCCCAGGATTAACTAACCCAGTCTTGGCTGCCTCTCTCCCTCAGGATGGCCGACTCCTTCCTGAGTTCAACATGGCTGAGCCCCCCCTGATCTTCGAGTGTAACCACGCGTGCTCCTGCTGGAGAACCTGCAGGAACAGGGTGGTGCAGAACGGGCTCAGGTGAGAAGGAGGATCCAAACCCAGCTTATCTCAGCAGAGCCAACACCAAACTCATGAGCTTTCTGACTCTCTAGTCTCAGCTCACCCACAAACCCACAAAAGCCAGCACTTGCTGATGTGAGGCTGAAGTTGGGGCAGGGGCCACCACACAGGGGTGTTCCCGTGTGCTGACAGTGGGAGTGAAGCAGCAGTGGCTTGATGAGCTCAATTAATATCTCAATTAATGTTTGCACCATGCCAGTGTCACCATCAGGTGGGAACTGTGGCGTTCTTTCATCAGCCTGACCATAAAACATGGAAATGGCTTGTGGGTTTGCATGAACAGCCCAGGTGTGATGGCTCAGGTGGAGAAGAACATGAGAGCAACAGAACTGCAGAGCCATTAATTTAGAGGATCTTGTAAGTCAGCATTCTAGATTAGAAATACAGGCCAGTGTGCCTAAACTTGGCTGCTTAAAATTCCCAAGTTATTGGCATGACTGCCCCTGACTTGGATACCTGAATACCTGTTGGCCTTGGTGCTGCAGGTTAGACCACTGGGATTTTGGTGCCTGTTTTGGTTTGGACCTCTGCTATGGAGGAGTTTGCCACTGCACTAAGTTCAAAGGAATCCCACTGGGGGAAAAAAAAAGACTTTTGCAATTTTTTTGGTAGTGCTGACAGCACTCTTTTTGCAAGCTTTGTAGTTTCAATGACATTTTGCGACGTTAAAAATAAGTGAGGGAAAAGCTCGATGTGTTTCCACAGAACTTTGCCTCTCTCTGGTTTTCCCTGCCAAACTCCAGAGCTCGGATGCCTCCGTGGGTGTTTATTTAGGAGCTGCACAGCTAGAGCTGCTGCTTTTGCATTTTTTTATTTTTTTTTTGCCTTGCTGAGGGGTTTTTCTGAAAGTTGGGAAGGGTTGGAAACCCAACAGTGAGCTGGGGAGAGCAGCTCTGCCGGGAGGCTGGGTCAGGAGCTGGGCAGAGCCTGCTCACAACCCCTGGGGAGGCAGCAGGGAAGGCTCCTGCCGTGGGGCTGCAGCTGCCACAGGGGTGCTGCTGCTCCATTTTCAGTGCTGCCTCGATCAGATGTGCTCCAAATCATCTCCGCTCGGCAGCGCACACGTATCCAGCTGGCAGCCCGGCCCAGCTCAGCTGGCAGCCCGGGATCGGGGCCATGGTCCTGCTGCTGCCCCACAGCAGAGCCTGAACCTGAGCTGGGCTCTGCTCTGCTCTGAGGGACGAGGCAAAACATGGGGGAGCTTCCCCACACCCAGTGTTATACTGAGTACCTCTGGGAACAGTCACTCCCCTGAGGAGCATCACTGGCTGGGTGAGGGAGGGGATTGTCCCACTCTGCTCTGACCTGGAGCAGCCTCACCTGGAATGTTGGGGCAGTTTGGGGGGACACAATATAAGGAAGATCTGAAGACATTAGAGAGTGTCCAAAGGAGGCAACGAGGATGGCGAAGGGCCTGGATTTGAAGCCGTGGGAGGACACTGAGGGCACTTGGTGTGTTCAGCTGGAGGAGACTGAGGGGAGAGCTCATGGCAGTTCCAGCTTCCTGGGCAGGGGCAGAGGAGGGGCAGGGACTGAGCTCTGCTCTGGGGGGACCAGGGACAGCACCCAGGGAATGGCTGGAGCTGTGTCAGGGCAGGGTCAGGTTGGATCTCAGGATGAGGTTCTTCCCCCAGAGGGTGTTTGGGCACTGACCAGGCTCCCCAGGGCAGTGGGCACAGCCCTAAGGCTGCCAGAGCTCCAGGAGGGTTTGGCTGATCCTCTGAGGCACGGGGTGTGACCCTTGGGGATGGGCCTGTGCAGGGCTGAGGGTTGGACTCGCTGATCCTTGTGGGTCCCTTCCAACTCGGCATACTTGTGACATTCTGTGATGGTTTGCCCTGGTGAAGGCTCCAGGAGCTGTGGGCAAATAGGAGAAAATTCAGCCCTTGGGTTGAGCTGACAGTGCAGGAGGGAATGGGTGGGGGGAAGAGAAGTGCTGGAAAAAGCAACAGGGTGAACTTAAGGTGAGCATCAGATTTCACTTTATTCCGATAACAGCGTTGCTGAGAGCGGGTTCTGTTCCCTCAGGGACAGAGCAAACCTTCCCCAGCCCTGGAGACCGTTCATCCTGCACTTAACTCAAGTTCTGGCTGAGCACGAGGCAGAATGACTTACAGGATTGTTTCTCTGCCTATAAACTCCATCAGTAAAATTCCACAGAGCAGCTATTACACCAAGAAGTTTCAAGTTGCAGCGTTTCTTCCTTGTCTTTCAGCCAGGGCAGCTGGATATGATGGAATGGCTAAATGCACTGGCCTCAGCAGAGGGCAGAGGGGTCAGAGCACAAGGTGTTCTGAAGTCCCTGCAAGCTCCCTGCCTCCCCCCTCAACCACTCTCCCTGCACAGCTCCGCTGCCTGAAGTCCCCTTCCCCCTTCCCTGTGGGAGGTGGAAAGAAATGTTGTTGGTGGGACTCTGATTTCCTACGTGTAAATCATCAAGGTGTAACCACACAGAGCATCCAGCCCTGTCCCCTCTTCCCCACTGTGCACCTGGGAAGGGACAAGGGACTGGCTGACCCCATCCCAGCATCTTCCCACAGCTCGGAGCA
The DNA here is from genome assembly GCF_003984885.1 of Neopelma chrysocephalum. Classification (NCBI taxonomy): domain Eukaryota; kingdom Metazoa; phylum Chordata; class Aves; order Passeriformes; family Pipridae; genus Neopelma; species Neopelma chrysocephalum. Next base: position 1,025,967 of record NW_020897735.1, read on the forward strand.
GCGGTGGGAGTGGAGCGTCCACACAGTGATGCCAGCAGAGGGGGAATATTAAAACCCTCTGTGAGTGTGTGGTGGTGAAGGGTGCTGGTTTTTTGCTCATCTGGATGAAAATTCAGTCTGTCTGTGTGGTGCTGCCTCAGTGTGGCTTCGTTTCCTCTCTTCCAGGACTCGATTGCAGCTTTATCGGACACAAAAGATGGGCTGGGGAGTGCGGACGATGCAGGACATTCCGCTGGGAACCTTCGTGTGCGAGTGAGTTGTTCAGCTTCCACTGGCTCAGCAAAGCCATCCCTTCCCAAACCCATCCCTTCCCAAACCCATCCCTTCCCAAACCCATCCCTTCCCAAACCTATCCCTTCCCAAACCTATCCCTTCCCAAACCCATCCCTTCCCGAGGGCCAGGATGGTTCTCTCCTCTTTAAGGAGAGGTTTTCATGCAAATCCAACTGGTATCAAGCCAAGCTGCCTGCCCTCACTCAGAGAGTTCTGACTCCACTTCCTGCTCCCTTTGTCCTTTTCCTCATAGGGTGGAGCTTTTCCCACCCCTCTCCATCTTTAAAATCTGTGCTCAGCTCTTACCCCTCAGAAACACAAGTGATGGGGGAAAAACACACTTGGATTGTGCTGCAAATATGCTCAACTCAGGTGTCACTGTGGATGTCCAGGGCAGTTTGGAACAACTTTTTAATGTGGGATCTTTTTATGTTTCAATCCTGCCTTGTCCAGAGGTTTTCCAGTGTCACAACTCTGGCTTTAATCTGATTCAGCAAAACACTGAAGCACCTGGCATTAAGCACATGTTTCAACCCTGATTCAATAAAGTAATTGAAACCAAAAATGTTCAGATTCACGTCAAGTGAAAAACCTGCCATCAGACCCTACAGTTTTAGGCTTTAAAGTGGTAAATGTACTTTATTACATATTTTGGAAAGTATTTTCTTCATTGCAATATCACAGTGAGTTAAGACCTTCTCAGTAAGGCTGGACTTGTGCCCATCATGGAAATGGATGCTGGGGGTTTTAAGAACTAGTTATTGATGCTTTGTGGTGTTGGGGTGGGGTATTGAGGAAGATTATTGCAGTATTTAAAAGAAAAAATGAAGGAAAAGATAAATCTGCAGTGAATGGGCCAAGTATTTCTTCCATGTTGGGAGCTGCCAGATGCTAAAATGTTTTTTTAGAGATAAAGCCAAAACCTGCTGTTTGTGGGGAGCATCTCAGGTCTGACTTCATGCAGGGCTTTCCATAAGCACCAAAGGCCCCAGTGCCCTGGTTCAGTGCCCTGAGACAAGCCAGGGCCTGTGAGTGAACTGCTCCCAAAGGAAAAAGGCCCTGACTTAGCAAATCCTGCTGGAATGCCAGCACCCAGGAGGAAGAGGCAGTGAACAGGCAGCCCAGGGGTGTGATGAGCACAGGCAGTGCACTGTGGAGCACATGGAGCTGAGGGGGTGCAGATACCACAGCCTGGCTCTGCCCCCCACCCTTACCAGGACACTCTTTCAGTGGTAGGCACTGTCTTCATTATCTAAATGAGCTGCATACTAATAGCTGAGCTAATTTATGTCTTGCCCAGGCACGTTCCTCCTTGACTCCATCACTCTCACACATTATTTTGTCACTCACCAACTCTATTTGCTCACTCACCAACTCAAAGTCCTCTTCTCCTCAATCCAGCTGCACTGGTGTCCTTCCTGTGATTCCTTATGAACAAAAACCTGTAAATGTGATTTCTTCTTTTCCTGCTCCCTGGCAAAGCAGCCCCGGTGCCAGCAGTGCTTGGGGGCTGTGCCTGCACGTGGATTGGCTCTTCTGGAAGAGTGTTTTGTGTTAAACATCTGGATTAGAGCCCTGAGTTACTTTGTGCAGTGGTTGTTCCTCTGCTTTGGGAGGATAATTGTGTTGGTGTAAGGATGACTTTTACTCTGTTACTTTTCATGGATGGGAGGCAGATCTGGATGGTTCTCACCACACTTTCAGGGTTGGTCCTGACTGTTTCTGTGTCTAAGTGCCTTCCTGACATACATGCTGTTTTTCAGCCTGCTCTGTACTTCAGATACCTTTCAACTTTTCTCTGTAATCAGTCCAAAAGTGATTTCCCTTTCCTGCTTGCACACTGTCCCTCTGGGAGCACTGAGCAGAGCTCAGAGCAGTTTGGCAGCTGGGAGCCAGGCACTGCCAGCACAGTGGCCCTGGTCCTCCCACCATCATCTCCAGGGCTCCCCAGACCCCCCAGCAGCTCCAGATCCCAACTAAGATGGGATTATGAAAGGCAGGTCCTGCTTGGCCAATCTGATCTACTTCTATGACAAAGTGACAGCTCAGTAGGTGAGGGAAAGGCTGTGGGTGTGTCTGTCTAGACTTAAAGTCTTTGGCACCGTCTCCCACAGCATCTCCTGGAGAAACTGGCTGCTCATGGGCTGGACAAGTGAATGGTCACTGGGTGAAAAGCTGGCTGGTGGCTGGGCCCAGAGAGGGGAACGGAGCTACATCCAGCTGGGACCAGTCACCAGTGGGGTTCCCCAGGGCTCAGGAATGGGGCTGGCCCTGTTTATCATCTTCATTGATGAGATCTGGACACGTGGATCGAGTGCACCCTCAGCAGGTCCACAGATGACATGCAGCAGGGTGGGAGTGCTGATCTGCTGGAGGGCAGGAAGGCTCTGCAGAGGGATCTGGACAGGCTGGATCCATGGGCTGAGGTTCCAACAAGGCCAAGTGCCGGGTCCTGCCCTTGGGTCACAACAACCCCATGGAATGCTTCAGGCTGGAAAGCTGGAAAAGGCCCTGGGGGTGCTGGTCAACTGGTGACATGAGCCCAGGTGTGCTCAGGTGGCCAAGAAGGCCAAATGGCATCTTGACCTGTATCAAGAATAATGTGCCCAGCAGGCCCAGGGCAGTGCCCGTCCCTGTTCTGGCACTTCTGAGGCACCTCGAGGGCTGGGCCCAGTTCTGGGCCCCTCATGACGAAATAGACATGGAGGGGCTGGAGCGTGTCCAGGGAAGGGAATGGGGCTGGGGAAGGGGCTGGAGCACCAGGAGCAGCTGAGGCTCAGCCTGGAGAAAAGGAGGCTCAGGGGGGACCTTCTGGCTCTGCAACTCCCTGACAGGAGGGGGGAGTCAAGGGGGGTCGGGCTCTTCTGCCATGTCTCAAGTGAAAGGATGTGGGGAAATAGCCTCAAATTGCACCAGGGGAGGTTCAGATCAGATATTAGTAAAGATTTTTTGTGGAAAGAGTGGTCAGGCTTTGGAAGAAGTTACCTGGGGAGGTGGTGGAGTCACCATCTCTGGAAGTGTTCCAAAGGTGTCTGGATGGGGCACTTGGGGACATGGATTAGGGGTGATTGTAGTAGTGCTGGGTTGATGGTTGGACTCAATGATCTCAAAGGTCCTGGATGATTCCGTGATTCTGTAACAGCCTGGGGACCCTTCAGTGCATCCTGGAAGCAGCAGCTCAGTGAGGGACACATGGCAGTGTCACCTCCCAGCCCTGAGGGGCTCCCGTGGAGATGGGAGGCTCTGCAGATGCTCAGGGGGGTGTTTGTGTGCAGATGCTCAGGGGGGTGTTTGTGTGCAGGTTCTTCCCTGGCCTCCAGATCTGTTGCTTCTCAGAAGCTGCTGTTGCTCATCCTGTGCTGATGTTGCTGTGGGTTGTGTTGGATCTGTTCTGTTCATCCTTAGTTGGTAGGTGGTGGAACTGCTCGTTCTGGAAATGGCCCAGCTGGAGCTGGCTTTTGTTGGAGAGCCTGGGAATTAGTGGGATGCAGAAACCAGAGGTTTGTGAGGATCTGGTCTGTTCCTTTCGCATCCATTGAGTGGGTTTTGGAAATTTAATTTCTTTTACAGTGATACTTAGAAAGATCTGCATCCAACCAGGTATTTTAGCCAGGGAAGCCCCAGGTGTCCTGTCTCCCACATCCCATGGAAGACAGTGGAGCCTGTGCTCTGAATTCTTATTGCTCTTGATTTTTCCTTGGAGTGTGCTCTGATCACAGAAAATTAAGGTTGGAAAAGACCTCCAAGATCATCAATTCCAGCCTAAGTCGAGTCCTCAATCAACCTGATTGAGAGGTGATGAGTGCCCATGTAAAGCTCTGGGATGGAGTTATTTGCCATCACTGTGCTGAACATCTTGCTGGGAAGAAAGACTCTGGCTTGACCACAGGAGTGCTTAAATAAAGGGGCTGCTGCTCCTGCTCTCTTTTGGGTACCTCTTGCACATCCTTCCCTAATTTTGGACCTGGAAAATCAGGGAACCATTTGTATCTGTAAACAGTCTTGGAAAGGAAATGAGTCACAGGAATAGTCTTTAATGGAGCATCAAACCAACAATTTTTAATTAGATTGTGGTATTTTATTTCATGGAATTCTAAACCTGCCGTGGCTGTCCCTGAGCAGGGAGCCTCTCTGGCCAGCATTATTCAGCTCTTCTCAGCTGCTGCTGGGCCAGCCATTTTCCTCCCTCTCTGGCCATCACCTTCCTCTGCTTCAGGTCACCAAGGAGCTTGTGATTTCCAGTAATGCTGCAGCCTTACAGGAGTGCTTTATAAATAACAGGATGCAGGGAGGGCAAACAGGAGGCTCATGTGTGGCTGCACCCTCTGCTCTGGCAGAGCAGCTTGGCCACATCGCTCAGGCTTGGGAACTGCAGCCAAATGATCCCTCATCACAGAACATGTGGGTCCTCTCCAGGTTCGTGTTTCGTGGCTCTGCTCCTCCCCAGCCCAGAGTTAAATGCTGCCTTGAGCCACAGGGGGATTGGAGATGCTTGGTTAACTCTTGGAATGTGCCTCAGAGCTGCAGAGGAGTGTGAGAGTGGCTGCTGGTCATGGAATTCTGTTGATGCTGCAAAGAATGTTTATATTTATCTTTATGTTAGATAATATTTATTCCGAGTGTGAATCCTTTGCTTATAATTAATTAGTGTTTTATTGCAGGCTGGGAAGACTTACATGCCAAAATCATAGAATCCCAGACTGATTTGGGTTGGAAGGGACCTTAAAGATCATCTGGTTCCACCCACTGCCATGGGCAGGACACCTTGCTCTAGACCAGGTTGCTCCAAACCCTGTCCAACCTGGCCTTGGACACTTGCAAACCTGCTGTGCTGTTGCTTCTTTGTCATCTCCTCTGTGTCTCTTACTTTGATCACAAACAGGTCAGGACAGGAAGGGTTGAACCTTGGCAGGCCAAAACTGTTTAAAATGGAGACAGGGAGACAGATGTGATAACCCCTGCAACAAGGGGGTTTGCACCAAACCCAGCACCTCTCTGGGTGTGAAAGGTGAGGGGGGTATTTAATCCTTCTCAGCAAGCCCAACCTAAGCACCTTCTGCGTCATGCTCCTTGGAGGACCTGCTTGTTACTGCCTCATACCTGGTTTTACAGCAAGGTGGTTGTAGCTGGGATCACAGCTTGGATTTATTCTGGTTCAAGAGGGACTGAGAAAGAAGCCAAAATCCTTCCAGGGATCATGTCAGGTTAGATTAGACCTAAAACTTTTGAAACAAACCTTTTTAAGGTATGAAGCCTTTGTAATTGGTCAAGATAGTCTGGAAATAACAGGAAGGGCGGACACAAACCTTTTGCTTTGGGATGTGAACAGCACAAGCACTGCAGGGGTTATGGGAGAGCCTGAGTCTGACCAGGAACTTGAGGAGAATTGGGTTAATGTGTTGATCTTGGCCAACAAAGAGATTTGCAAATGGAAACATAGTCCTCAGGAAAAATGTAAATTCTGTTGGAAGTAAGACTCCATTTTTAATATTGAAAGTGTTCCCCTGAAAAGCTGGAGTCTGGAGCCAGATTTAAGCTGGCAGAGCTCTGTTTGCCCGGGTGGCTCAGGGCTGACCAGCACTGCTGAGGCTGTGGTTGCCATCTGTGGCTGGGCTGGATCCCTTTCTTTCCCTCTTCCCAGAAAGAGATGTTTAAACCCAAGCTTGAGCATCTAGAGGCTGGAAGGGGGGGAGGCAGGACCAGGCAGGAAAGGACCTGGGGGCTCTGGCTGACAGCAGCTGAACATGAGCCAGGGGTGCCCAAGAAGGCCAATGGATCCTGGCCTGGATTAGAAACAGTGTGGCAGCAGAAGCAGGGAGGGGATTCTGCCCCTGTGAAGCCACCCCTGGAGTGCTGTGCCCAGTTGTGGCCCCTCAGCTCAGGAAGGACATGGAGGGGCTGGAGCAGGT
>NW_020897735.1:1032548-1063045 GCF_003984885.1 Neopelma chrysocephalum
TGCCATGGTCTGGGTGACAAGGTGGGGTTGGGTCACAGGTTGGACTCGATGACCTCAGAGGTCTTTTCCAACCTGGTTGATTGTGTGATTCTGTGATTCTGTGGTCTCATTTCTGTCCCTGCTCTGTCTGCAGGTACGTGGGGGAGCTGATCTCCGACTCCGAGGCAGACGTCCGTGAGGAGGACTCCTACCTCTTCGACCTTGACAACAAGGTACTGTGTCTGAAGGTGTCCAGTCCCAAGGTCTTGCCTCTCCAAAAGAGCAAGAGAATGTTTCCCTCCATCTTGTTGTACAGCATGTTCTGAAAGTCTGCAGAGAGCAGCTCAAAACAGTAAACAGGCAAAATATAATTGCGGTAAGACTTGGAACAGTAGTTGAGGTCAGACTTAGGACTGGGTAAAGTGGCAGCAGAGCCCAGCAACACTGGCCACAGTGGCACGTGCTGCCCACACCACTTTTGATGCAAGATGCTCTTCTGCCAAGCCCCTTTGAGCAGCCTGAGGTTGGTTGTTGAGTTTTTGGTACCCTTGTGTGTATTTTCAGGCTGGCACCTGTGTTGGTTGCCAGCTCTGTGAGCTCTTCATTAAATGATGTGCTGAAAGACTGAAAAAAACCCCAATAAACCCTCTTCACTCATGAAGGGATCCATCAGATACTTTGGCAGGGGCTTGAAGCTCATCCTGCTGCTCTTTCTCCCTCACTGGTCTGCTCTTGGAACAGAAGTATTGCTTTCAAAAGTACAATCTAAAACTTCAGATTTCCCTTGGGAAAGAAGAAGAGGAGAAGGGTGAGCTGAGGTCTCAGAGGAACGGGGTGGCTTCCAAGGAAGTCTGTAAAACACTGAGTCTTGTTTCTGTCACCAGCTTGTGGCAGAGGAGCTTTGCTTTATTTTTTTGCCCTTTTTTTTTTAAAGTGACACACATTCAACAGCTGAAAAGAGATAAATAAAGAGTCTGGTGGTTGGTCTGCAAACAGTGGGGTCAAACTGTAATTAAGAAGTTGAAAAGCAGCAGGGACTTCAACCTGGTTTGTGCATTTATGAGCCCACCTGGGCCTTGCCTTGCCAGGATTAGCCCTGGCTCTCTGCCTTGAGGGAGAACCTGTGTTGGCTCTTGGGAAGCCTTCAGGGAAGCCAGGAGGGAGACCAAGGTGGAGCATCTGTAGAAAACCAGGCACCAAGTCATAGAGGGATGGTTAAAAACCACCCACTGGGCCGGGCAGAGGAGGTCAGGGCAGAGCCAGCAGGTCCTGTGGCCTCTGGACTGATGGGGGATTACTGAGGGTGTGAATCCCAACCCTGGAAGGGCCTTGGGGTCCTGGGATTTGAAGGAATGGCCTGACTGGACTTGTGCTGTCGTGAAAGGCTGGTTGGGTGGTCATTTCTGTTGTCCCTGTTCCTTGAGCTGTCACTCACAGCCACGTGCAAGGTGATCATTCCCTGTTCCAGGTGCTGCAGTCACATCCCTGGATGTGGCAGTGGGTGATGTCCTCACCCCCCGTGGCATTTCCATGGATGAAGCTGAGGGAGTGCTGGGAATTATTTATTGATGCATTTGGAGCTGGTGGCACTGTGTGTGATACAGGCCCGTGGGGGGTGATGTCCCCCCCGTTGCTGGGATGGGCTCCTGGTGGTGTGACCTGGCACAGCTCAGCCCTCAACGAGCCCGAGGTGCCTTCCCAAAAGGGACTTTGAGCACCACTAATGGATCCTTTTGCTTTTGGCCTCTTTGCAACTGAAATTACCTTCTGTAATTAAAGTCTCTGCTTTGCACAGTCATTCTCTGCTGGAATTAAAAAAAAAGCCCTGAGGGGGGTTCTTTTATTTTCAAGGAAAACAAAGTATTACTGCTCTCCAGGCTCGCTGGAAAGGGAATTTCTGTGTTCTCACTTTCACTCTTATCTGCAAAAACCTGTGTTTTCTTGAGGCTCTGGCTTTGTGTTTCCTGGCTGTCATGTTCAGTTAGAGGACAGAACAGATGCCTGTTCCTCTATCCAGTGGCTGGTGACAGAGTGTCTGCATTGAGCATCAATCCCACTGTGCCAAACTGGTGCTTGGGCAGGGCAGGGCTGGGAGAACTGGTGTGCCAGGCAGTGTCACGGGCATTGTGACGGGTCTTTGAGCTTGTGGGGGTAGTGCTCTGCAGAAAATTGTGTTTTCAGGGTACTGTTGCATATAAAAGTGTGTGTGTGTGCGTTTTCAGTCCCTTTAAACCCACACTGAGTGTCCTGCTGTGGTTGTTCTTCTTGAAGTCCTCCAGGGGAACGACCCAGTAGTTTGATTTTTTGTTTTCATTTATCAAACATCAGCGACAATCCCAAATTTCACCTCCTCTAATGCAAGGTGCCCCGTTTCCTCTGCAGGATGGAGAGGTGTACTGCATAGATGCCCGTTTCTATGGCAACATCAGCCGCTTCATCAACCACCTCTGCGAGCCCAACCTCATCCCGGTGCGGGTGTTCATGTCCCACCAGGACCTTCGCTTCCCCAGGATCGCCTTCTTCAGCACCAGGCACATAGAGGCTGGAGAGGAGATTGGGTAGGTGCTGCCAGGGCCTACCTGCCCCCCTGGGGAAGGGCTCTGCTGCCCCTGAGCTGGTTCACCCCATCCCGTTCCTCCAGCACCCTCAGGGATCCCGCAGGTGGATCCATCCCCTGGAGCTTTGCACAGCCCCCGGCTCAACATGACTTGGATGTGTCCACTTGTAGCCCTGAGACCCCTCCACATGTGCTGGGCTGATCCCACAACGTGGGCAGCAGGGGAGGGGGGGATTCCAGGGATCCCAACTGCAGAGCTGCCTCCAGCTCTGGGGTCCAGCATCAGGAGGACGTGGAGCTGCTGGAGCAGGTCCAGAGGAGGCCATGGAAATGCTCTGAGGGCTGGAGCCCCTCTGCTCTGGAGCCAGGCTGGGAGAGCTGGGGGTGCTCACCTGGAGAAGAGAAGGATCCAGGGAGACCTGAGAGCCCCTTCTGGTGCCTACAGGGGCTCCAGGAGAGCTGGAGAGGGACTTGGGACAAGGGATGGAGGGACTGGACAAGGAGGAATGGCTTCCCACTGCCAGAGGGCAGGGTTAGATTAGAGTAGGTAGTAGATGAGGGTGGTGAGACCCTGGCATAGGTTGCCCAGAACTAGCAACACTTCTTGGTTTGCTGGAGTTATTGCCATGGAGATGCAACTCCAGTGGAAGGTGTCTGTGCCCTTTGCAAGGGAGTTGGAACAAGGTGAGCTTTAAGGTCCCTTCCCACTCAAACCGTGCTGCAAAAGAGAGAGAGAGAGATAGAGAGAGAAATCCCTCCCTGAGAGGGTGGTGAGGCCCTGGCACAGGTTGCCCAGAGAAGCTGTGGCTGCCCCTGGATCCCTGGAAGTGTCCCAGGCCAAGTTGTACGGGGCTTGGAGCAACCTGGGCTAGTGGAAGGTGGGGTGGAATGAGATAGAAGGGGGTGGAATGAGATGACCTTTAAGGTCCCTTCCAGCCCAGACCGGTCTGTGATCCTCGGATTGTGCCGTGCTGATCTCGGCCCCTTTTTGCTCCTCCTGCTGCTGTGCACTGACCCCATCTCCGTGTCTCTCTCTCTTGCAGCTTTGACTACGGGGACAGGTTCTGGGACATCAAAGGCAAATTCTTCAGCTGTCAGTGCGGTTCACCCAAGTGCAAACACTCGAGCTCAGCGCTGGCCCAGCGGCAGGCGAGCACCTCGGCCCAGGACACGCAGGAGAACGGGCTCCCCGACACCAGCTCTGCCACGGCAGCCGGCCCCTTTTGAGGCTCTGCTTCCCCAGAGACTGACTGCTTTTAACCCTGTTAGATTCACATACTGTCCGAATTTCCATTTAAAAGAAGGGGGAAAAAAAAATTAAAAAAAAAAGGAAAAAAAAAAAGAAAACGAAAGAAACAAACAAAAAAAAAAAGAAAGAAAGGAAAAAAAAAAGGAAAAAAAAAAGAAACCAAACCTGCTCAAGGAAAGCCAAGGGTTCCAGACGCTTTTAGGGCTGTGCCACCGACTGTTACTTGAGGAATAAGGAAAAGCAAATCCCGCCTCCGTGATGTTGTTCTCCCCTCCCTGGTCCTGGGAAGCTGCTGGTTTTCACAGTGGTGTGTGGAGGGGTGGCTGGGGCAGCTCATCCCACAGGAGCTGCCCTGGCCCCCGTGTGTGACCGTGCAGAGTGTTGTCAGAGCCAAGGAGAGCCGCCCATCCTCTGACTCCTTGGTGGATCCTCACCCCGAGTCACCTCCGGCTCACGTGTCACGCGCTTGGAACACTTGATGGGACTCTGTTTCTGGGAGCGGGAGGTGCTGGCTCTGGGTTTGCTGGGCACAGCCCCGGGGCAGGTTCTGCTGGTTGGTTTTTGTTGGTTTGGTTGGTTTTTTGGTTGGTTGTTTTTTTTTTTTTAATTCTAATTAACAATCCCCCCCCACACACACACACACACACCCTCCCCCCATCTCGCAGGACGTTGTGGTGGGGCCTTTGCCGAGGAGCGACGGGGCCTTTCTAACAAATTCCCTCCTTCCTTCCCAAATCCCGCGGCTTTTCTCTCGTCTGATGGGAAGAAAGCCACGCTCATTCCAACCCCTGGCTCTCTGCAGAGCCCACCCTGCTTCCTCCTGGGCCTTCTCCGTTACAAACCAGCTCTGCCCACGACCCTTGGCTGTGTTCCTGTCTCAGTGTTGGGTTCCTCCATGAAGGATTTCCACCCTGTCCCATTAATGGTTTTTAGAGAGAGAGAGAAGGTTGAAGAGGATTTTACAAGACACTACTAATTCCTTAAGGAAACGCAGTTTTTTTCCTTTTTTTAAAAGATAAATATGGATGATATATATATTCTAGAGAACCTTGACTGGCTGGGGTGAAGAGCAGACGGGACATGTCACAGTGAGAAGATCCCAGATGCCACCAGCTCGTCTGTTCCCATCACTTTGCCCAACCCTGGGCACCTTCAATTGATTTTTAAGTCACACGCTCTGAAGTTTCAACGGACTGTTTTATTTTTTACCATTATTGGAACATTGGGGACAAGCATTAAAAGACTAAAGTGAATTAAAAAATAATAATAATAATAATGATTAAAAAAAAATAAAAACTCCACAAAAAAAAGAAAAAAAACACCAAAAAAACCAAAATGACAACAAAAAGAAACCACAAAACAAAACGGTGCTGATTCTGGTGTGATTTTTGCTCACCACGTGAATATAAACTTATCAATTGTATAAAAAGAACAAAGTGATTTTAGTATAAAAATGCAGGAAAAAAAACAAAACTTTTTTTAAATTGTTAGTATTGTAGTGTGAATAAATTTGCCATCACCTTTTGTGTGGTGGCTGGGCAGGTCATTATCTTAATTTTTTTTTTTTTTGCATATATCTTTAAATACTGTAATTAGTGCAGTAACAAGTTTTTTTTTTTGTTCATCTCTTCTAGAACATTCATAATGCCATCATGTTTATTATTATTATTTTTTTTCTGTTCATGTTTTTGACAGTTTTAAAGGAGCAGCCTTTTGGCTCTGATCATTTTCTTGTTCTGTTTTCAATGAAATCAATAAAAAAAGAAAAAAAAAAGGGTTTAAAAGGGGTTTTGGTTTTTTTTTTTTTTTTGGTCTCCTGGGGGGATGGACCAGGGTGGGGGGTGGCACCTCCATGAGCTTGAAAATGAAGAAAGCACAGGAAAAAAACCACCCTTCCTGCAAAGAAAAGCAGCCTGATTGTGTTTGCTTCTTATTCTGGGGGATTTTGAGGCAGGTTTTTCAATTTACAAAATTAAAAAAAAAAAAATAATTTTTTTTTAAATTTATAATCCTTTGGTTTTAAAGTTTGGGAGCCTGGATTCCAATTGCTGGGTGGGTAGTGCTGTGCTGAGCTTGGCACAGGTTTTGGGGGACCCAAGATGCCTCTTCATCCCCCTGCCAGGGGGAAATTAAATAAAATTAAATCAAAAATACCAAGGAAAGGGGTGAGGGGGAGAATTTACCTATGAACAAACCCTGGGGATGTTTCCCATCACAGGAAGAGGAGATGGGGATGGAGCACAAGACTCTGCTGGGTTTGGGGGTGCTGTGGGTGCAGGTCCTGGTTGGAAAGGTTATAAATTCCATATACTGGAAGTGATATAACTTCCCTAAATTTTTAATTAACGGCAGCCAGTGGCTGGGTTTCTTTTCACAGACTTGTCAGTTTGATCTTTAAACCACCAAAGCTTCGAGTTTCTCTGGACTGGCTCTGATGAGCTTCAACAAACAAAGCCTGAGGGAGATGAAGATTGGACATCTCAAATTTATGGTCTTTCAGCGACGTGTCGGAGTCACCAGAAGATACAGAGAGGATTAACAGAGACATGAGATGGAGACTCTCTAAGGGAGAATGATAAGAGAACCAAAGAATGAGGACCAAATTAACCAGTAAATGATACAACACCAATTAATTAAGAGAATCGTGTAACTTGGAGCCAATGAACATTTGAATTTCTTTGTTTGCGTAAATGTGTAAATACCTGAAAAGTCCTGAGAGGGGCACGTGGCTGGAATGGTTCTTTGGCCAGAATAAAGCAATGCCTGGCTCACCAACACTTCAAAGGTGGGTTTGGAGGGTTTAATTTCTGTTTGGTGTCACCATGGGTGTCCCCCCAGGGGTGCCGGCTGTGGGTGGGGCTGCCGTGACTAAGCAGAGCCAGTGTGTGCCCTCCCCATCACCCAGCACCAGGAACACCAGCCCCTCTGAGTCACTGCCAGTCAATAGCTCATAAAAATATTCATAAAGGAGAGGAAAAGCCCGGCCTGATGCCAGCAAGGACGGGGGAGAGCAGGGAGGGCTCTGCCTCACCCACTCCCCCACCTCTCCCCTGCCTGGCAGAGCCCCAGGGGTGCCCTCATCCTCCTCACTCACAACTCAGGCAGCTCGAGGTGGTCAATAAATCGTGGGGTCCGTAGGTCGGGTTTGTTTGATGAGAAATGATGGATTTTTGCCTCTGGAATGGTGAAGGTTTCCGTTCAGAACACCCAGAGCTGCCGGGGACACCGGGACCCTCGGGGGCACCCACGTGCCCTGACTACAGGCTAATTACAATAACACAGTTCAGTGTTGTGTCATTAAACATTGTAAGGAGAATAAAGGGCTTTAATTGAAGGGGAGAAGTGGAAAACCCCCCCAGAGAAATCTGCTCTCTGGGTGTAACTTTCCCGAAATCAGTTGTTCCCCTGGGTGTTTTGGGTGGCACGTGGGGACGCCTGACAGGGGTCCTGGGTGTCAAACACAGTCCCAGGTAACCCCCAGCACTTTTGGGTGATGCCTTTGCTTTTCAGTGCAAATAACTGCAAATTGAATATCCACAATTAATGCCCCAGCACATTTTCCCAGGGAAGGGTGAGCTGGATCTCTTTTAACAGGCATTTCTGCAGTGCTGGGGGGCTCCAGCTCAGTGGCTGCTCCAGGGGAGAGGGGGCTAAAGGGCCAGTGCTGCCTCCTGCTCCCCTCTGATGTGGGGTCAGGGGAGGTGGGCAAAACCACTCCAGCCACTCTGCTGACCCCGTTTGACTGGTGGCCGTGGGTTGTTGAGCCACTTCATCCTAAAGCTGCACCAATTTTAATGGGAATATTTTACCCTGAGGCCGAGCTGCTCCTTCCCTGCCTGAGGGCTCCTTACCAAGGAGGGCACAGCCCGGCTGCCCCAGGTGGCTGCAGCCCTGACTTTGCTTTTGTTTGAGAGAGAGATTTCTCTCCCTTTAGTGCAGTGACAGCATTACAGCTCCAGGCTTTGTTCTGGAGCAGCCAGGACTCGTTTGCTCGTGGCAGTGACCAGCACGGGGGAATTGCCTCTCCTTTTCTCCCCTTGGCACTGCTGAAGATGCAGAGAGACTTTCAGTCCTTCACTGGCCTTTTCCCAGGGATTTTGGCACGCTTTGGGATGTCTCCATGGTCAGCCAGACATCCTGGAGAGCGGGACTGCAGCTGGATGCTGGAGGTGGGTGCTGAGCTCAGGTGGGGTGTGGGGCTGGGGGTACCTCCCACAGCATCCCACCCTCACCCACACGGCTGGGAGGGGGGCACCAGGGCAAACCCCCTGGTTTCAGAGGGCTAGAGGAGATGCCACTCTCCTGTCAGACATGGAACATCCCTGCTCCCCTTCTTTTTTCCCACCGGATGCTCCCAGTGAAAGCCAGGCCAAGGTGGGGTGGCACAGTGTGTCTGTGAGCTGTGGGACAGGGGGTGATGGCCCTTTTTGGGGTGCTGACCCCACCCCACAGCTCTGGGTGCATGGAGGGATGGGGTAATTCACTCCAGGGGGGCAACCAGTAATTTGGGGGGCATTGTTGGGGCTCCTTCAGGCCCAGCTCCCCACACTCCCTGCTCCTGGACCCCACTAGAGCATCACCCAGGGACTTGTCACCTGCCCCAAGAGGGTCACCTGCTCCAGGGCCAGTGGATGGGACATGGATGGGTCAGATCCAGCTGGGATCACAGGGCACTTCCCCCTGCAAACCCTCTGCACACTGAGAAGGCCATGGAGCTGAGGAGCTTGTGCTGGCTCAGCTCTCTGGGGGCTGCTGGACATGGGGGCGTTAGAAAAGCACCCAAAGGCAGCTTAGAAAGGCACTGAAAAGGCAGCACCCATCGCCCTGAGCTGACCTGGACCAGCAAAGCCACTCAATTATCCTGAAGTACTGGAGCTTATCTGGCTTCTCTTTATAGACTCCATCTCTCCCTTTGTCCCTCAGCACTGACCTCCCTCCCCAAGGAAATGGAGTGAGGGTGATGGTTATCCTGCAGCCCAGGTAAGAGTTATCAAATCTCTATAAATGTGGAATTTCAGCCCATGTCTCATTCCTGAGCCTTCGCCAGAGCTGGAAGAAATATTAGTTTATCTCTCCTCTAGCACAGAATATTCCCTGGCTGCCGAAGGAGCTTCCTTATCACCCTTTTAATTTCCTTTTCAGCGCTATGGGCAGGATGAAAAGCCACTGCTATCACTGGGAAAGGCCTCCATGTCCTGGCTATGAGACTCAAACCAGGCTGAGGTTTAAGTTTAAAGGCTGCAGATGGGATGGGAGTGATGAGGCAGGAGAGGGGAGAGGTGCTGATACCAGGGGAGGTCGGGGTCAGCCCTGTTGCCCCCTCCCCAGGTATTATTTCTGGTGCCAGAAAAAGCAAATACTGCTGCCTGTGAGCCTGTGAGCAGAGGTGTGTTTCCACTGGGAGGGGGAGGTTGGACAAGCTCAGCTCCAGAGTTTTCCTGCTCGACTCTGCCTTTGAAATTCTGTTTAACCAACGTGAGAGTCATCAAAAAGGACTCAGCACCTCATGACTGCCCTGAGCACCTGCTGGGGGTCCCACATTGTTGGTGACACTGGACAGAAGACAGAGGAGAGGATTAAGTTCCTCATTCCATGAAGTTCCCCGGCTGACCTGGTGGGAGCAGGGCATGGGCACAGGGAGCCAAGGCTTTGTTTAAATCCTTGGAGCTCTGCTATCTAACAAGAATGACAAGGGATTACATTAGGGAAAGGCCTGGCTGTTTAAGAGGGATCCATTTGCCAACTTTCCTGGCTGCAGAGGCCTTTAATCCTTGGCAGGAATAGGCAGTGTTGGACACAGGGATCCCATGAGCCCTGTTCCCCACTGAGGGGGTTTTCAAAGGCCATAAAACACCTCCAAGCCCGGGCAGAGCCAAGTGCCTTTAGGTTGAGCTCATTTTAAGGAGGTGGCTGGGAAGCAGGGCTGGGAGCTCTGGGGGGATCAGAGATCACAGAATCACAGAATCACAGAATCAACTGGGTTGGAAAAGACCTCTGAGGTCATCGAGTCCAAGCTGTGACCCAACCCCACCTTGTCACCCAGACCATGGCACTGATGCCACATCCAGGCTCTGCTTCAACACCTCCAGGGACGGGGACTCCACCCCCTCCCTGGGCAGCCCATTCCAAGGGCTGATCCCTCTCTCTGCAAACAACTTCTTCCCAATGGCCAACCTAAACCTGCCCTGGGGCAGCTCCAGGCTGGGCCCTCTTGTCCTGCTGCTGGTTCCTGGCAGCAGAGCCCGACCCTCCCCCGGCTCCCCCCTCCTGTCAGGGAGTTGCAGAGAGTGAGAAGGTCTCCCCTGAGCCTCCTCCTCTCCAGGCTGAGCCCCCCCAGCTCCCTCAGCCTCTCCTCACAGCACTTGTGCTCCAGACCCTTCCCCAGCCTCGTTGCCCTTCTCTGCACCTGCTCCAGCCCCTCCATGTCCTTCCTGAGCTGAGGGGCCAGAGCTGGGCACAGCACTCCAGCTGCATTTTACAGTTGGGATGCTTTTCCCTTCCCCAAGGAAAGGGGGAACAGGGTGAGTGTCACCAGCTGACCCTCTTTACAGACCAATTTACCCCTTTTCCAGCTGCCCTTCCAGGCACTCCTTTAAACCCCAGTGCTGGGAGTTGGGTGCTGGTGCCTGTTTTGGACTCTGCTGTATGAACACAGGGGTGAGGGGATGCTCTGTAACCAAATAAGCTGGAGCAGAGGTAAGATGAGGTTTTTATGGTGTTAATAAGGTAGAAAACATTAAGATTTTTGGGCCAGAATTCTTCTCTGCTGGAGGGTTGCTTCTGCACTGTGCTAATCCCTTGGGATCCTGGGAATGTGGGTGTCTGGAGCTCACTGTGCTGAGGATCTAAAACACCTGGTGATGGAGAGCTCCCCTTCTGAAGGAGCCTCCATCTGTGTTTTCAGAATGGGTTTGATTTAAATGGTGATTTATTTGTCTGTGATGTGTAATAAGCTCAAAAAAAAAATCAGCAATCCTTGTTTGAAAAGCAGAACGACATGCAAGGAATCATTGAGGGTTTTCTTCCTCCTTTCAGAAAGTATAGTGGCAATGAAATAGCAGTGATGGGTGAATAATAAAAACCTTCTGTGTGGCTCACTCATGCTGGATAAAGGATAAAGCCACACTGATGCAGAGCTCAGGGTGAGCAGAAAATATTCCACCTGAGCAGCAGCAATTAGTGCATTTGGCTTTGCCTTTGTTGTGCTCTGTAAATATAATTCCAAGCAGCAAATAAGCAGATAAGCTTTACCCAGACATAATAAGACAAATATCCTTTTCTTCTGCCTCTGCTGGGAAGAGAATTTCTCTCTAGTTGTGCAGCTGTTGGGGGAAAATAGCTGGAATAAATTGCCAGGGAGTTTGTGAGCAGCAAACATGGCCTTCACTATTAGCAAAGTGACTGTACAAATGAGCAAAAAGGGGCTGGGGAGAAGATTCTCATTTATATTGTGAATATCCCTTTGACACAGGCTCGAGCTGGAAGAAGTTCAGGAACTTGGGTGGCACAGAAGTGTTTTGTTTTCCTGGTGTTGTCTGTGCTCTCTCTCCTGCTGCAGGAGCTGCTCTTCTGCCACGGGGCAAATCTATGGAGCTCTTCTGGGTCGAGCCAGGAACCCATAGGATGCCTTGGGGTGGAGAAAGAGCAGGAGCTGATGATTCAGTGGGCAGAGATGAGATGCTCAGCACCAGCAGGGACTGGAGCAGGGAAGTGCCAAACTGCTGGATTTAAAGGGGAGGCAAAGCAGAATTCAGGCAACTTTTGTGCTGCTGCACATTCCCTGCCTTCCACTGGGCTCTAAATCCTCCTCTTGGGCTCAAATGGTGTTGAGCTGCTCAGCTGTGAGACCTGCACGTGCCCTGCTCTGCCCCAGGGCTGGTTGGGGTAGGTGGTGGATGAGCAATTCCCCCCCTTGCCCCTCAGTCACCCCAGGAAGGCTTTGGATGTTCTGAGCATTCTTAGATAGTTCCAAGTAGCCTGATGGATCCTCCCACCCATCCCTCTACCCAGCACATCTTCTCAGAAGCTGAAAGATCTCTTTGACTCTCTTTCCCATCAGTAAAATGGGAATAAAACTTCCCAGTGGGTCCCTTTGGGCTCCTGGCTTTGAAAACCTCACCCCAAGGCAGCAAGAACTAATGAGGGGCTGCTTTGTTGGATCCTGGATGTGGCTGTGAGAGGGGACCCCCTGCTTGCCTTTGCCATTCCACAAATGGACTAGAAAACCAGGGATTTGGGGGCAAGCTTGGGGAGACAAAGAAAGAGCCTGGTATAATACTGATTTTTAAGAGGACCAAGTTGCTTCTGTAAAACTGCCCTGGAAAACATCCTCAATTGTTTCAACAGACAGATATTTTTAATTGTTTTTTTTTTTACTATGAAAGTATTATTGTGAAGAGGAGGGAAAATAACACCAAATGACCTGGAAACTTTCCATCCTTGTCTCTCTGTGCAGTAAATCTGCTGGTGAAGGTGGTGTTAAACCCACAGGCTGGCTGTGCTCTGAGCTGAGATGAAGGTGTATCTGTGATGCTCAGTGATCTCCAGGACACACAGACCCTCCAGCTCAGCTCCCTCAGAGCAGGACCCCCACCAGCAGTGCAGTGTCTGCTGGGACAGACAAGTCATGTCCCCAAATACAGTGATTTCTGGCTCAGGATGTGGTGCTTTGAAGGGTTTCTCTGTGCAAAGGTTTAACTTTATGCAGACAGGTGCATCTCACTTGGGGTGAGGGTGGTGCCCACACACCTGGGAGGTGACAGTCCCTGCTCCTCCCTGGCACTGCAGCTCTGTGCCTTGGAAAAGCTCTTTCCTGACCCTCTGCTTCTGCAGGAAGGTGCTGTTTGCTGCCCCTGTGTTTGCCCTGACTATGTGTGGAAACCTCCCCTGAGGGTAAAAATCCACCTTGGTTTGGGTGGTGCCTCAATCTCCGGCTCTGCTGACCTCAGCAAAATGATTTTTTTCCAGTTATTTGTGATAATTCTTCACAAGCTGCTTGCACAGAAAAGCCAGACAAGGGCTGTGTGGCTTGGTTAAGCCTCAGGGGAGGTTTAGGCTGGATTTTGGGAAAAGGTTCTTCCCCCAGAGGGTGGTTGGGCACTGACCAGGCTCCCCAGGGCAGTGGGCACAGCACCAAGGCTGCCAGAGCTCCAGGAGTGTTTGGACAAGGCTCCGAGGGACAGGGTGGGATTTTTGGGGTGTCTGGGCAGGGCCAGGAGTTGATCCTTGAGGGTCCCTTCCAGCTCAGGATGTTGTGGGATTCTGTCAGCACGAATTTCCCTGACCTGGCACGGGAAGGGAGATGCAGCTGCCCAGGGCAACGAGTGCCCAAGGGAGCCCCTGGTGCTGAGCCCTCCCTGCAGCCCTGTGTGATCCCAGGATTGTCACATCCCATGGCCCCGGACAGGAGGAATCCCACTCTGCAGTGCCTGGCTCCTGCTGGTGCTGGGCAGGGGATGGGGACAGAAAAGGGGGCCCTTGGAGCCCCACGGAGGGGGGGGTCCATCAGCCAGACCCCAAATGTTCCGTTTCCCCAGAACAACAGTTTTGCTGCATATTGGATTCTGTTAAAGGAATTCAATTTAGAAAACATTATGCCGTGGAGAGGAGGAGAAGGGCAAAACATTATGGCTAAATAATTCCAATTAACCATTCCAGACCTTTCTGGCTAATTCAGTTGAAACAAGTGTTGCCTGGTGTGCAGACCTGCAGAGCTCAGATCCTCACGCAGCACCAGGGAGTGTGGCAGCCAGGATGGCTTTGCCAGCCGAGGGCTGGACCCGAGGAGATGCTGTTTTGATGTTTCTGAGCCTTATTTCCTGAAGCAAAACAGAGAAAGGAAAACCTGGACTGTGAAACAGAGCTCGGACACCCCTCGTGCTGTCAGTCCTTGCTGCCCCTTCCCTTGGCACATACAACCGTGTTCCAGCTAATTCTTAAATCAGTGTAAACATCAAAGTACTGCCTGGAATGAGGCAAATGATCTAACTCAGCTCTGCTTTGGAAAAACAACCCAAATGTGAAGCTTTAGCAGGAGTCTGGAGATCAACTCTGTGTTTGGGAGCCAGCAGATGTTCCTGCTAGGTAAAGTTAAATTCACTCTTCCCATTATTCATTATTCTTCTAAATAGTTGCCCTTGGTACTGAGACCAACAAGTGTCTCTTTCCCTTCCCCATCTGCATTTCAGGCCAATTCCCAGATTTAGATGAAATATTTACCCATGACTGAGTGCTGAAAATTCCTGGGATTTCAGCTCAAAATCGAAGGAAGCTCAAGCACATGGACTTTGGGAGGTGCTGTAAAGCCCTGACCAACCTGACCTGGGTTTTATCCTCACCCTCTCTCTGCCAGCTACAGTTTTATGGGATCACAGAATATCCTGAGTTGGAAGGGACCCACAAGAACCATCCAACTCCAACTCCTTGCCCTGCACAGACACCCCAAAAATCCCATTGTGTTTCTTCAGGGAACATCTTCCCTGAGCTTTGTAGCCACCTCTAATTCTTTCAATCCCCTTCTTGATGTCCTAAAAAACTACAGTGGAGAGCTGAAAACAGTTGTTGGTTTCATTTTATTTTTCCCCAAATGTTTGCATGCCTCCCTTGGCCACTTGTCTAAACACATTTTCCCTCTGATTGTTTTCCTTTCTGGTTGGAAGATTTCATTTTGATTATGAATTCTTTGGGTCAAAGCCCCCGTGTTTGTGTAAGTCCATGAAGTGGGTGGTCACTGATGCAAACAACCTCTGCAATGCACTGTAAACTCTCAAATCATTTGGTGCCTTTGGTTTTCAACATCATGGAAAACCCCGTTTTTCTGCTCGATCTGTTGTCTTTTCTACTCTTTTCCATTTTTTTACATATTTTCAATCTCTAATTTGATATTTGTCTCACTCCTCTCCCTGTTGAGGTTTTCTCCCCCTTTTCTCCCCTTCTAGTTTTTGTAGGGGGAAACACAAAAAGCTTTGATTTTCCTCTTAGCAGCAAAAGCAGCTCCCACCTGGGGTGACCTGACCTGGTGCTGCTCAGGCCCTGCTGGGGCTCAGTGTTTAAGTCCAACCTGTTGCTACTGTTTAAAAAAACCAAAATGACCTATAAATACCATTTTCTTGGGGGTTTTTGCTGTTCTGAGCCCTCCAGCTCCCCCCACCTCCCCAGCTGAGGGTACCCACAGGTTGGGTTTCTTTGTGGGCTGTGCAGAGGCTTTTTTCCACCTCCTGCTTCAAAAGTAACAGAGCTCTTGATGTCAGTTCGTGCATCTTTGCTCTGCTGGAGAGGTGCAGGTCTGGGAGCTGTCAAGAAGACTCTTTTATGAGCACTTGAAAGGTAAAAAAAAATAAAGAAACCAGTGCTTGAAGAGTGGTGAGGACTAATGAAGCTGTTTTATCTTTGCCATTTGTGTGTACACAGGGTGGGGGGAAAGGGAATCCTACAGAGCACAGCAAACACATGTAGGGCAGAGCAGTTAATAGGATGAAAATGAAATCAGTACCCAGGACTTAATTGAGGAGCTGTTGTTATTCCCATCCCACGAAAAAGGCCCCCCAAGATCAGAGATGCCAAACACTTGCTGGATTTGCAGCCTCCCACGGGCTGTGTCCTGCAGGTCACTGACAGCACCAGGAAAGGCTATTTTGGGCTGTTCCCTCGGTAAATAATGAGAGAATAAATGAGGATGCAGCCAAATGATCCTCCAGCTCTGGCTTCAAACTGAAAGAGAGGAGGTTCAGGTTGGATATTAGAAAAAAAGCTCTTCCCTGGGAAGGTGGTGAGGGGCTGGAATGGAATTCCCAGAGAAGCTGTGGCTGCCCCAGCCCTGGAAGTGTCCAAGGCCAGGTTGGATGGGGCTTGGAGCAACCTGGGCTAGTGGAAGGTGTCCCTGTCCATGGCAGGGGGTGGAACTGGATGAGCTTTAAAGCCCCTTCCAACCCAAACCAGTCTGGGATTTTTTGATCCCATAATATTTGGGGTCAGTCCCAGACCCCAAACTCCTGTGTGTGTTTGTTTGCAGCTCCATGCAGGGAGATGATCCCCTCCTGAGCAGGGAGAAGGTTTGTAGGGTCCCAAGGCAGGGAACAACACTTCACTTAGAAAACATTGAACTCCTTTGCTCTCAGGCCACTTGCACAACGGGCCTGATGTGTTTAGTTCTCGGTGAAGTGGAAAATGCAGCTGTTCCCAAGAACTAATCCCTTAATAAACTGTCTGAAATAGGAACAGCAAAGACCCACTGAAGAGAAATATTCTAAACACTGAGCTGGGCTGCTCAGAAACTCTGTCCTATCAGAGGTTTTAGGACTAAAGCAACCAATTTCTAATTAAAATACTGATTTTTGAGTTGGTGTTTTTTGGGGGGCTGAGGAGGATTTCTTGGTTTTTTGGGGGGGGTCTTGGGGTTTTTTTGGGGGGGTTGGGTATTTTTGGAGTGATTTTTTTGGGGTTTTTTGGGTTTTTTTTTTTGGTGGTGTTTTGGTTTGGTGGGGTTTTTTTGTGGTTTGTTTTTTTATTATTGTTACTTTTGTGGGGTTTGGGTATTTTGGGTTTTTTTTTTTGGTTTGGGATTTTTTTGGTGGTTTTGGTGGTTTTTTTGTTCTGTTTTGTTTTTTTTTTTTGGTTGGTTGTTTTTGTTTTTTTTTTTTTCTTTTTGCTTGGTTTTTTGGTGGGTTTTTGTTTGTAATTTTTTGTTTTGGTTTTGTTTTGTTGTTTTTGTTTGTTTGTTGTTTTGTTTGGGGGGGTTGTTTGTTTTTTGTTTTGTTTTTTTGTTGTTTCTTGTTGTTGTTGTTTCTTGTTGTTGTTTTGATGGTTTTGATGTTTTTGTGTTGGTTACATATAAAATGAACAAGGCACTCAACAAGTTTGGGAAAGGGAAGGATGAAGACCATGCCTGGCATGTGAATACAGTGCTGGTCCTGGTGTGTTTGAGAGGTGATTTGTATCCTTCTGCTCTTGCAGCTGGATGGAGCTCCTGCCTGAAATCACCATTTCAGCTGGTCCTGAGTCAGACCATTGAAACTGGGTTTAACACTGTTCCAGTTTATCTGTGTGATGTTTGGAGAGCAGAGATCTGGTAACAAAGGGCAGGTGGGCAAAGGAGCTGCTGTTCTGGAGTGAAAAAAACCCACTTCATTTTAATTTATACCTCTGGAATTTGTTCTCATCTTTTGGCAGCATAAGGAATCACAGGTGGGAATGACACATTTATTAACTTGGTTTGTTCCTGTCCTTCTAGTCTTTGAACACCAGTGAATCCCACATGTGTGAGGGGCATCCAGAGTGTAAATCAGTCATAGAGAAGGTTGACATGACCTGTTTTGCTTGGGACTTCCCTCTGTTCAGGCCCCCTGGAGCTGTTGGTATCCCAGCAGAAAGCCAGGCTTTATAGAGGTGCCTCCTTGCTTTTGAGAACCACCTTTTCTACCAGGTGAACTGTTCCTCTGGGTGGGTTTTGGATGGAAGTATCGACCTGTGTGGCTCTGGCTGCCTGTTCAATGCTGTGTCCCCTCTCCCTCCCCAGCAAGGGCTGGCAGACCTGTCCCTGCTGTGCCCACCAGGGTGGTTCAGTGGGGCTCATCTGGGCTGTGACCCCTCCAAACCTACTGCTAAGGGGCTCTTTGGGAGCAGGTGGTGATCCTGGCAGCTTTGGGAGCACGAGGATGTGTGCTTTGTGGGATTTGTTCCCACTCAGCTCAAGTCACCAAGTGATGACTTGTCAGGGGTGTTTAGAGGACACTGCCAGGACCTTGCTGTCCATGCAGGAGGTACCACCAACCTTGCTCAGCTCAGACACCCAACAAGGCAATTCCTGCTCCCACAGCAGCTCCTGTTGCTCTTAACTCTGTCCTTGTTGCTCTAAAGTGGAAAGAACTCCCTCTCCTGCACCCCAAGCCCTTCTGGTGCTCCACTGACTCCTGGTCCTGGTGGTCTTGGCCTTCAGCCCTCACTGGACAAGTGACCCTTGGGGAAGCAGGGTGGTGACAGTGCTGGGAGCTGAGCTGACCACCCTCACTGGCATTAATTCCCACTTCTATTCCACCCAAGTGATGATCCTTCTAATTTTCACGTCCCCGGAGACGATGTCAAGCAGGCGCTGAAGGCCCCGTTCACTGGCAGGGAAACGTGTCCCTCCCCTGAAGGCCTGAGAGCTGTAATTACTGTGTTTAACTTGCAGAGCTGCCAGCATTGAAAATCCTGGCTGGACATCCATATTTCTCCAAGGAGGAGCTGGAATAGCAAACCCCATCATTTGACAGGAACGTGGGGAGCTGCATCTCCCCGGGGAGGGCGGGGGATGATCCCACCACGCTCCCGCACTTGTGGAAGGGAAGTGACCTGGGGAGAGAAGTCCTGGCTGCATCTGAAGGTCCTGGATCAGTTGGCTGAAGGAGCATTTGATCTGAGGAGCACGCAGGTTTCTTAGATCTTAAAGGAAAACATCAAACAGCTGGGCATGAAAGTCATGCTGCCCGTGCTGGACGGCCTCACCTCTCCCCCCCTGCCCTCCCCAGCTGGGCCTGCAGTACCAGTTGTCCCCAAATTTTGCTGGTTCCTTTCCCCATGAAAGGTCCAATTCCTGCAGCAGAATGAGGTGGGATAACTGCCAAGGAGGGAGAGGCTGAGGGCTTTGGATTTTTTTGGTTCAGATCATAATTTCTGTTATTTTAAGAGCACAGCCCATTTCTCTGTTCGCAGCAAAGCAAGGGGTGGCACAGGAGTGTTGTCTCACTGGGAATAATTGAGCTTTTAAAATACAGATGACCTCTCTTTGGATTCCCACAGTTTTTTTTTTACTTGTATTCATTCTTGCCTCGCAAAAAAAGTGGTGTCAGGAGGAGAAAAACTTGGAGCTCCAAATGAGTCTTGGGGGAGGAAGAAACCAAGAAACCATCAGTAGGTGAGGTCGTTGTCAACTCTGGGCTCTGTGTCATGTTTTTGGTGATGGGACATCACCTTTGGGCTGGTCCAGTCTGAAAACAAGGTCCCTGTGCAGGTTGGGTGGTGCCCATCACCGTGTCTTTGGTGTCCCTGTACCTTTGGGCACCACACCACCAACAGCAGATGTTCCCCACCACATGTTCAGCTGCTCTTGGAGATGAAAAACACACTGCACTGAGTGCTCAGTTCCCCAGGAACTGGGTGTCTCTTGCTGAGGTGCTTATGAGAATCCCACAGGGCCATAAACACTTCTTGAAACTTTGCCTTAAAGTAATTTTTGAAGATGGAAATGCTTCAGAGACCTTTCCAGTGTGCTTGTTTTCCAGAAGCTGGCAATGGGTTCAGTGCTTATGAAAAGCTGCCAGATACCTTCAAGGCCCCTCTTCTGACCACTAGACTCCACTTGCTGCCAAAGCTCAGACAAGAAAATGGGCCTCCTGGTCCTAAATCTGCTTTGCTTTACTTTATTTATTGTTTTAACCCCCGTTCTTGCCAGTTCTTGGGACGTGAAATTGTTAGCTGCAGCTTCTTCCTCTAATTTCCCATTTTCTGGCATTGCTGGGCCTCTTCTGCAGCACAGCCCACCAAAAAGCTTGCTCAGCTTTGCTGCATTTGGGCAGTTTCCCTCGTTTGTGGGTCGGGCTGTGCAGTTCAGGCACAGGCAGCTGTTTGAAACAGCAACTCCTGAGCCCCCTGATTCCCCTTGCCGTGGATGTTCGGTCGTGGCGTGGGCTCCGTTTGCTGATTAAAATGATTTTTCTGCGTAAGAGAAGCTCTCAGCGTCTCTGGTGTGAGGAGGAATAATTAAGTCCTCTCAGTAATGCAGATAAATAATGTCTTTGGAGAGTCCTGAGTGCATCATAAATCAGCAGAGCCGTGTTCCTGAGGTGCCACCTCCCCGTGTCCTGGCGCTGAGTGATTGCAGCGGGGTTTTAGCACGTGCTGGGCAGGGATCACCTGCTGACCCCCCGATGCCACCTGGGATGGCACTGCCTGAGGGCTCTGCTGATGCCATGGTGTCCCCAGTGCCTGCCTGGGACCTACCAGATAGTTTTATACAAGCTGTTCATGAACATGTTGGGGTTTTGGAATGTCCCTCCTGCAAAGAGCCACACCATGGATGGAAATGCTCCGTCCCTGCATCAGAACTGAGGTGGAACCACACGAGTCCTGGCCTGACACAATCCAGTGCTGCACCATAAACATGTGAATATAAATTGATATTCATGTATCTACAGTTTTAAATGTACCTTTATGTCCATGTACGTAAGGACATTTGATTTTTTTGTTGGTTTCTTTAGTTTTCTGAGGTGGAACCACACAAGTCCTGGCCTGACAGAATCCAGTGCTGCACCATAAACACATCAATATCCATTTATATTTAGGTATCTACAGTTTTAATATATCTGTATATCCATGTATATAGTGACATTCGATTTTTTTGTTGGTTTCTTTAGTTTTGTTGCTTATACATTTGATTTTTTGTTGGTTTCTTTAGTTTTGTTGCTGTTGTTTGAACTTTGGGAGCCCACACTGAGCACCTTCCAGGTATGAGGGAAGAAAGGAGTGCCTAACAAAGAGATTCCCAAAGGAAATCGGGTGGAAATATGCAACTTTTCCACTGACTACCCAGGAGGACACGGCTGTTGGATTCTGAACTTGGTTCTATCATGTTTATTCTTTGAGGTTGGTCTTCTCAGAAGACTTTCGGGGTCAGAGGAGGTGGTGGTGCCTCTGTTTTGCAGCATCCCAGGGATAAGAGCTTTAGAATCTCCCGTCAGAGTGCATCCCATGAGGAGGGAAGTCCCTGATCCATGACACTTGCTGGTTTGGGGGGATTTAGAGACATAGGAGAATTGTCTGGTGAAAATTCAGAGCCTTAAAAGACCTGAGGTGACCCCGAGGTTGGGGAGCAGCTGGGCAGGACTTTGTGCAGCTTGGGGTGGAGATGCTCGGGTGTCCCTGAGTCAGAGGCTTCACCCATGTGCATTCCAGAGCTCCTTCCAAAAGGGTTAAACTCTTTCCTTAGAGGTTTTAGAAGTGTCTAGTTTGGCACATGATGTCCCAGCTACCTACAGCAAGTTCCAGAGCTGGAAACCAGGATGTTGGATGAAAATCCTCCCTTCATCCCCAGGAGTGACCGAAAGGACCCACCATGGGACAGAGTCACCCCCTCCTCTTCCAAGAGGGAACAGAGCAGGGGTGATTTGCTGCTTTGGGAGGCTCAGCTGGAACTTGTTCTGGAGGAATGTGAACAGCTTCCCTGTGCCGAGCCAGACTGGTTTGTGTGGGGAGGAGCTGCAGGAACGGCTCAGTGCTCCGGGAACATCCCTCTGTCATGTGGAGCAGCTTCTCACAGTGCCCGACCCAGGGAAGGAGGAGGAGGAGGATCTCCCAGGCAGTGGTGGGGATGCTGGACCCCTCTGCAGGGATGGGAGCCCTGGCAGGGCTCTGGATTCCCCCCGAGCAGCATTCCAGGAGGGAGAGCTCGAGGCGGGCGCTGGGTGCTCTGCTCCTGCCTGTTCCCAGGGCTGCTGGGGATGGGCAAGAAGAGACCAGTTATCTGTATAAACACCTGAAGGAGCCGCGAGTGGCCGTGCTGAGGGTGGAGGAGCTGTCACACGGCACTGGCAGCTGCCTCCAGTCCAGCACCACCCCTGAGGCTGCGTCCTGATGGAACCATCCGACTGCAGAGATGCTCCTGGTGCCCAGGAGAGCCGATGTCCCCGTGCTGGGGGGAACACCTCCCCCGGCAATCGCCCTTGCAAATCGTGCGGCTTTCAGAGTCTAAGACAGAATCCTACTGAATTGATGGGGCCGCCCTTGCTGAGCGCCAGGAGGTGACAACCGGGGTGACACCCGCGCTCAGAGCCTGGGAAGCAGCTCCCGCTCTCCGTGGCACCCCCAGCCCCTGCCCCACTGCCCCGCGAGGGGTGAGCGGAGCTTCACTTCTGTCCGTGCCGGAGCAGAGGGCGCTGGAGCCCCAGAAAACTCCCGAGGATGCGGCGAGAGGCTCCAGACCCGCCCGGCTCCTGCCGCCCGCTCCCGCCCCGGCATCCCCTCGCTCCCGCCGCTCCCGCGGCCGCTGGGACTTCTGTGGGGAGGCTGCAGAGGGGCTTCCGAGGGATTCAGCTGCTCGCTGGGGTTTGGCGGTGATGGGCTGTTTTCCCCTCGCAAGGGGCTCGCGGGTGGGACCCGGACCGGGGAGAGGCGGAGGAGGGAGGGGGTGGTTTTCCTTCCCACCCTCTCCCAGCAGCTCCGGGCAGCCCGAGGAGCCCAAATCCTCTTCGTATTTCTGTCCCTCGGCCACCAGCTCAGGGCAGACTGTGCTCCTGACCCCCCACTGGACCCCTTGGGTTTCCAGCCTCTTTTCCTTGACACCTTGAGCCAGCTCTGAGCAGCTGCAACTTCTCGCCGAAGGGAAAAGCACCTTAAAATGCTGGTGATCCCCTGCTTTTGTATTTGGGATTGTCACTAATCAGCACCCTCTGAGCCCCTCTGTGTTCTATAACCTGAAGAATCACAGAATCATTCATGTTGTAAAAAAAAACCCTCTGAGATCGTCGAGTCCAACCGATGACCCAACACCACAGAGGGTCCTCGGATTGCTTATTTACCACTTTAATGCAGTAATCTTGCTCCACTGACTGTTTTACCCCTGCCCCGGGACCCTGGGGGTTGATTTTCAGGCTTTCCCATGTTTCTCTTTGGCTGCACTCTGCTCCCCGCTGATACCTTGGTAAGACAAGAGGAAATGGCCTCAGGTTGCTCCGGGGGAGGTTTAGATTGAATATTAGGGAAAATTGCTTCTCCCAAAGGGTTGTCAAGCACCGGAACAGGCTGCCCAGGGCAGTGGTGGAGTCACCATCGCCGGCGGGATTTAAAAGACCTGTGGCACTTGGGGATATGGGAGATTTGGCAGTGTCGTGTAAATCGTTGAGTGGACTCCACGATCCCAGAGGTATTTTCCAAACTCAGCGATCCTGTGACTGTATTTTCAGGGGACCTCTGAGTCCTTTCGACTCTCCCCTCTGCAGCGAGTGGAAATGTGGCCCCTGCCTGGGCTGCTGCTGCTGCTGCCCTGGGCTCATGGCACTGCCAGGCTCACAGGTCGTGGTCCCTGGGCATCGATCCCGGGGTGCAGGAGGCAGTCTGGGGGCTGTAGGGCTGTGACAAGGGGAAGCACATCCCGAGAGCTCAGCACTTGTCCAGCCAAAGGTGGGGCAGGTCCCTCCTTCCCACGTGCGGACAGCGAGTTCCGGAGCTGTGCTTTGTCCCCCGGCTGTAGGTGTGAGGGGTCTCCTGGGCAATGAGCTCATCACAACCCCAGAGGTTTTGCTGACTTGTAATCCCGACCTTCTCCCACCGCTGAGAGAGAGCAGCTCCCCCTTCCCCCTTCCGTTTAGCGGCTGTGCAGTGGGGATAAGTGAGATGCTTAAAGGATTAACTCCTCCTGTTCCTCAGCCTCTCTTCCCTTTGCCATGTAAGCCAACAGAGAGAGTGTGATAGAGATTGCTGTGACCACAAGAGATTAATTAAACAGTAAGCCCTAATTACTGAGGCTAAGGCTGACCGACTTACTGTGCCTGTAAAATAGCTGAATACTTAATTTAGCCTAGAATGTGGACATAACTTTCGCCATTAGCTGAATAAACAATGAGCACCCAAGCTAAACGGGTTGGTTGCCTGATGGATGAAGGGTTATAACTCTCCTGGCTCAGGTTTTGGGTGCCCTCCACCTCCTTCTGCCTGGCCACAGCATTTTTGGGAAGGAGGAGCTGCTTTACAATGCACCACCCTCCCTCCAGCCTGGGGGATTCCCCGCCTGTCAATACTGTTCAGCTTTCAGGCTGCTCCTCAAAGTCGTTGGCATTTGCATTTCACTGCAGGTTTGGAGAAAAAAAACGAACGGGGAAGACACTGAAAGGCGTAAAACAAAAGCAAACCCCAAGTCCCAGCGCAAGGCAGTGGAAGTAGGGCATCCAGCTCCTATTCCTGCCTTTCAATACCTTCCTTAATAACAACAATAATAGGTTCTGAGAAGTGAAAGTTAATCTGTAGCTCCGGAGCCTTTGTATTGTGTTTCTCCCTTTCCGTGTGCATTAACCTTTCAGATCTTGGGAGGCTGTGGGGTGGGCATTGCTTTTTTTTTTAATTCCTATTATTCCTGCTCTCTGCGTGGCTCCCGATCCAGTCCTAGACACGGGACCCATTAACTGTAGCTCATTGAGCACTTCATCAGACCTTCAGTCTGCCTCGGAGATTTGTCTCTGAGGTGGATTGGAGGTCCCGAGGGGGGTTGGAGCTCTGCTGATCTGAACACTTTGCAGAGGAGGAGAGACGATCACAGGATTGTGGAGATTATGACTGAAAGAGGGAAAAGATAAGCAAAGGACATCTTGATTCCTCTTTCAAGATGGGGGAAATATGGTGATTTAAAGGCCTGGGGTGTGTCCGTGTGCCTGGGGTTGTTGGAAGTGCTGGTAACAAAGCCCTGGGGGCTCCCAAATCTCCTGGTTCTGGCTCATCACTTTTCCAGCAAACAATAGTGCTCAGAATGACACAAACAACAGCATGTTGGCCACCGTAACTCCTGCATCTGCAGGGTTTGAGGAAGGGAGAGAAGTTACCACTGCACTGGCTTTGTGTCTGTGCCTGTACGTGACATCTGCAATGTATCTGCAATAAAAATGAGAAAAAATGAGTAAAAATATATCTTCAGTAAAAATGAGTTAAATGCTCAATTTTTAAGGCAAATCAGCCCCCATTTTTGCCTGCATTATTTTGTGCCATAGTGGGAAACTCCTCCTTGTTTTCTGTCATCTGACCACATGGCACTATAAACCCTGTTCCTTTTCCTGGGTTAAAAGGACCCAAACCATCTTGAAACTGGGCAGACTTGGGATGTGCTGGTGAATGGATCCAAAGATACCCCGAGGAACATTTCCCTGGGATGTTCTTCTGCAGAGGTGGTGATGTGGAAGGTGGGGCCTCTCACCTGCCTCGAGCAGCACCAGCATTTCCAGAGCATTTCCTTCATCATTCAGCATTCCGTGTTCAAGGAGGAAGGTGAACTCTCTCTTACTGCAGCCACAGCAGGTTTGATATTGTCGTTGCTCCATGTTGTTCTCTGCCACGTTTTGGCAGATGTTGGGTGCAGAAACACCCACGAGAGCTGCAGGTGTCCATTTTCTTCCTTAGTTTCACAGCAACAGCCATCCTACAACTGAGGAAGCAGAAGGTTTGGCAGTGGGTTGCTCTCCTTGTGTAATATTGTTCTTCAGTCCCCAAGTTCTTCAAAAGCTGGAGGATTTTAAATTCTTCCAAACCAGCTTGAGGACTTTGGGAATCTGGGCCCTCCTACACCTTGTTATTGGGAATCTCAGCCCAAAACATGTCAGGTGTGAACATGGAGCCATTTTCCTGGGTGTTCATTTCTCTGTGTTTTCTCTTTGTGCCTGAATAGTTTCTCTTGCCCATCACTGGGAAGACAACAAGTTCTTGGTTTTTAGTCAATCTGTATTCCATAGTGATGCTGAAAATAATCCAGGCAGAGTGTGACTCCTTTTGCAGTGGGATTTGACATGTCCCTGACACACTGGGAGCTTTGCATAATGTACAGCAGAGATTTGTGGGGAAAAGTACAGGCAGGGCTGGGGTTATGTGGAAAGGGAACTGTCTTCAACCTGCCTTAACCTTTGGGCAAGTGACTGATGACATTCCCAAACTTCTCTGACTGTCCTTTGCCAACCCCTCTAGCTCCCAGTCTGGACCAGTAGAGTCTTGGTGCTCTGTCAGTTTTTATGAAGATTCTCCCTCTTGGATTTCCAGAGTGATGCTCAAGTGGAGCTGAGCCTGTACACGACTCGAGTTTGGATGAAGTTGGATTTGAAAACGTGTTTTGACATCTTGATGTTGAGAAGCATCTTAGGCAGATGTTCAGAAGAGCCTGAGGAGAGGACAGACCTGAATCTTAAGGAGGATTAGGTGTCTAATCATTCACAGATACGTGAAAGACAGGCTAAGGCTCCCCAAATCCCCGTCCCTGGTGATCAAGTCCTCACTTGAACTGAGATTCAAAGGAATGGAAGAGAAGGTGTGAACTTGTCTTTCCCTGCTGGCTGGTCAGCCTTGAAGACCAACGGTGTAGAAATGATCTTAAAAATGCCAAGGATAATAAAAATATGAAGCCTGATATACTTTTAAGTCCTTTTTATCCGTAATCTGGATGGATAAAATCTGCACTGGCACAGGTTGCCCAGAGAAGCTGTGGCTGCTCCAGCCCTGCAAGTGTCCAAGGCCAGGTTGGATGGGGCTTGGAGCAACCTGGGCTAGTGGAAGGTGTCCCTGCTCATGGCAGGGGTTTGGAACTGGATGATCCTTAGGGATCACAGACCATTCTGTGATCACGGCCTAATGACCACGAATTCACTGCCTCAAGCACTGGCTGTGTGCAAGCAGGTTGTTTTCCCACAGAACTAACACTGCTCTGAAGGTGCTGGAGCTGGGATGTCCTGCAGTAGCACTGGGGACACTGGGCACCACAGAGAAGGTTCTTCTCTGTCTTCAACACTGGCCAGCCTTCACTGTGTCCTGTGACTCCCTGGTTACCCACTGCTGTGAATTTTCCAACTGTGGTGTTATTCAGGTCCTGCTCGTTGGAGAACTGTCTGAGCTGGTTATTGAGCAACCTGGGACACGAAGCAAAGATGCCAGACTGAGTTCACACGACTCCTTCCACACCAAGGAATGGCTGCTGGGCTTCATTCGTGGTCCATCTACAAAGGAATTGAATTCAAGAGGAGCAAAACTAATACAACCACTCCTGGTCTCCAGGGGTTCACTCAGGGTGGAGAGATGACCTGGGAAGGTGCTGAGCTGGGACTGAGTCCCTGCTCTCCGTCCCTGCCCTGCTGCATGGCTGGAAGCACCTCAGTGTCAGAGGCTCCTCAGGTTCCCTCTCCTCAATTCTGACCATTCAGACCAAGCCTTGCACACAGTGCACTCGACCTGCTGTGTCCTGGGCTGGCAGAGCTGGGTGCTGCTGTGGGGTTGGGATGGTTTTAGCTTGGAGGCCCATGCAGGGATGGAATTGCTGTGCCAGCAATTGCTGTGCCAGCCAGGCTTTGCCATCAGTGCTCCCAGAGCTGATGAGCTCTCAGGGAAGGCTCTCTCCTTTTCCACATTTGGGGAGCAGCTGAGGGTCTCTGACCCCAGGGGTTTGGGCCACTGTTACAGTTATTACAGACAACACCATGACCATGACACCTACATAAGAGGAGCTGTATCTTCAAGGAGCCTCTTTTCCCTTTGTTCACTCTTTTATCTTTTTATCCTTGCTGAATTTATCAGAGCATCTTTCTCCCTGCCCTCCCCTCTCTGGCTTTTGCATGATGCCTTTCTGCATCCTCTGGCAGACTTGAGCACAATCTTTTAACATTTTTCTCTACCTGCATCTCAGCAGGATTTTCCTCCAGCACAGCTGGTGCAAAATGAGTGCATGGGAGTGAGGAGAGCAGGAATCAGTGGCCAGGAACGCCTCAGTAAGCTGCTTTTCTTGGCCTGAAGCTCTGGACCTTCCTGAGGGCTGGAAGGAGATGTGCAGTCTGTGTTGTTTGTTTATTTTTTAAGGGAAATGTGCTCTTGGGAGCTGCTCTGCTTGGCAATAACCTGGGTCCAGAGCTTCCAAGATGGGATTGAAGTGGCTGCTCTGTTCCTCACTTTTTCAAATTCTGAGAGCAAATAATACTCTGTCTACGGTTCTCTGACCCCTGAGCTCACCTGGACACGAGGAAACCTTGACCTTCCCTCTGAGCTGCTCCAAGTGTAGGGCAGGACCCAGGTGAGTCAGGGCATGGTGGGGTTTCTCTCTTAAAGGAAAAAAATCTGCTTTTCTGCTGCTGTTTCTGGTCTGCTCAGAGGGGGATGGCAACTGAGGGGATGTTTGAGGTTGTGTCCCTAAATTTTAGCCACTGTCCCTCACACAGGAGACCTGTGCTCCTGCCTCTGGAACACAAGCTGAAAGTCCTCTTTGTCATTTAACCAGAAACACCCCCAGAGATGGATCTGGGCTGTCCCAGGAGTCTCTGGGATCTGCTGTGCCAGGGCAAATAAACAGTCCCATGGGTGCTTGCCATGCTCCAAGTGTCCCAACCATCTGACAGGATCAGACCTGCAATATTGTACCGTTTTCTCTGCCCTGTCTCTGCCTTGCCAGATGGAAGTGCTGCTCCATTAAGCCCAGTCACCTGTCCCAGGCTTGGGATGGAGGTGAAAGTCCAGGGACATGCTTGGTTGCCTGGCAAAGCTGCTCAGGGCAGAGGAAGGCTCCTTGTTGAAGCAGAATCAGCCAGTGCTGGAGAGCAGAGTGATTTGCTCACCTCTGTCTTTGGGGCTTACGAGGAGGAGTTACTCATGACTGAATCCATTTTTAGAATTTGCCAGGGGATGCTCTTTGCCCTCCTGTAATGGGAGATTATGGATGTCTGACCTGTTTCAGCTCTCTAAATTTTTTGCTTTCTCTTAACTCCCCTGCTTTTCTCGTAATCTTAAAAAGCCCAACTAAATCCTGATGCTTCCCCTCTCAAAGCTGAATAATCCTTGCAATTGCAATCTCTTTTTCTTCTTTAAGGCTTTCAATGCTTAAGATCTGTGTGATCTTCCTTATGGTGTGGGGGGGAAAAAAACCAACAAAAAAACCACCCTGCCCCCCAAAAAAGCCCTGAGTACGCAGATTGAGGGAAGGGCAAACTGTGATTTCATAGAACATCCCCACGACAGGCTGGGATCATTTTCTCCTCGTCACAAACACCCCCACCACCCTGGCTCTGACTTCACTGCAGTGCTGTGGTGGGGAGCTTGTTCCTGGGAGAAACAAGATGGTTTGGTGGCTGTAGGAGGAGAGAAGGGGATGTGGAGGTCAGAATTTTCCCTCATTCTCAATAAGACCTGATGCAAAATACAACACTTCTTTTTTTTTTTCTTTCCACTTTTCAGAGCTGTTGTGTCATTCATCCACCCCACTGATCTTGTGTCTTGATCTTGATCTTGGTGGAAAATAACGTATTTCTTTTTTTTTCCCAGATGCTGATTTCCATCAGAAGAGGGTGGGGGATTATTTAAAATGGCATTTCCTCTTCTAGTGTTTACTGAGAAAAAGAGTCAGATTTTTCCAGTGAAAAAGGCCACAGAATATATTAGATATAGGGGCCAGAAACAGAGAAGTGAAAAATGTAGACAACTGAATAAATCAGCTGAGGGAAACTTGATTTTCATGTGAGAGATAAATGCATTATAGAAAGAAACACAGCAAGGATGAAAATGAAAATGTTTTTAGGGAAAACTTTAAAGAAAAGAGAGCATTCTCCTGCCCTGTTCATCCTGTGAGCTCCCCGCACCTCTACAAAACAAGGAAACTTTCCCTGAAGACCCATTTGTGTGGATCAGCTCAGCAGAGCTCGGGGGTGAAGAGCTACAGCAGGAAACACTGATTTTAACGTGTGCCCGGGGTCTGTTGGAGTGTAACAGGGATGCTGAAACACTTCAGCGTCTGTCTCTGTGCAAAGTTTTCCCCAAAGCCTCCAGCACTCAGTTTAAGCAGCAAATTAACAAAAACGGGGGTGGAGAAAAAGTCTTATTTTATTGCGTTCCCAGCAAGCACACGGGAAGGCAAACCGCGGATTGGAGCTGCTTCTTGCTGCCCTGCTCCCCTGGGCTGGCACAACCCGGGTGCCCGTGTCCCTGTCGGGGGGGCTGGTGGCTCCTGCTGTGTCTGACCCTCGAGGCAGAGGATGTTTCGAGGCTGCACCTTCTTCCCTCTCTCTTTTCTTCCGTGTCTCGGTGAGTTAGAGCCGCTCCCGGCTCCCCTCGGCAGCCGCTGCTGCCTCCGAGTGTGTCTGTGGCTCTGCTGCAGCGTGAGAGAGCCCTCCAGACACCAAAACCCCCTCGGGTAAAAAGCCAGTTTCTTCCAGAGAGTCACCCTTTGCCTCTTGCCAGACCTTATTTGTGTCACTTGTGGATGCTGCCAGCCCTGTCCCTGTCTCCCGAAGCCGGCAGATGTTATTGCTACAGGCTCGCCTGGTCGGTGGGTTGGTTTTGAACTGAGACAGCTTGGATGACTAAGGCAAAAAACACATTAGCAGCGGAGTCCAGGGTTTCCTTGCTGTGGGGGAAGCGAAAATGCCCCCCTGTTGACAGCCCTGACTTCTCCGGAGGGTCCCTTCTAAAAAGTTAATAGTTTGTATCCCAAATTTAGCCGAAATGCTAAAGCATTTCGTCCCCAGCCACTGCAGTGGCTGTTGCCGTGCGGCGCTCCAGGAACGAGGAGGAGTTCTCTCCCTGACTCGTGGTGGAGGGAAGCAACAGAGGGTGTTGGAATAAACAGGATTAAAGGATTTCGTCCATAAATACAGGATTAAAGGTATCCAGTGCTCTGCAGGAGTCATTCAAACCAAGGAGAAACAAAGTAAGTTGTCCAGAAGGGCGCAGCTCTCTTTCAATCCAGCACATCCCCGCACCGCTTTGTCCCCGGGCGCTGCTGCGGGGGCTGCACCCCCGGCCCCCCGCATCCCTCCCTGCCCCGAGGGCTACGGACTGAGCCCCCCGTTTGCCCCGCACCCCCAGTCACTGTCCCCCCCGGCTGAGCCTTCCCGGGGGCTGC
Source organism: Neopelma chrysocephalum (assembly GCF_003984885.1). Taxonomy (NCBI): domain Eukaryota; kingdom Metazoa; phylum Chordata; class Aves; order Passeriformes; family Pipridae; genus Neopelma; species Neopelma chrysocephalum. Next base: position 1,062,924 of record NW_020897735.1, read on the forward strand.
TGATCGCACGGACGGGGGTGCTGGGGGTGCTGCGCGGTGGGGGCACCCCTGGGCGCGGCAGCTGGGCAGGGCAGGGCACATCTGGGCAGGGCACATCTGGGCAGGGCACATCTGGGCAGGGC
>NW_020897735.1:1063055-1142005 GCF_003984885.1 Neopelma chrysocephalum
GCACATCTGGGCAGGGCACATCTGGGCAGGGCACATCTGGGCAGGGCGCGCAGGCGCGGGGGACGCCTCGCCTGTGCCCCCCGCCCTTTTCCAGCAGGCAGCACCCCCTTCCCGGCCGGCAGCACCCCCGGCCGGGGCTCTGCGCGCCCGCGGAGCGCTGCGCAGGGACACGGGAGGGGTCCATCCCTCCTTCCCCCGGGGAGGAGCCGCGGCTCCGCCGTATTTACCGGGGTGGGCGGTGGCTGCCGGGCCGGGCCGGGCTCCATCCTCCCTCCTCCCGCCCCCCGGTGCCGGTGACTGGGGCGGGCGGAGCCGCGGCGGCCCCATTGGCTCCGGGCATCACATGCGGCGGGGCCGGGCCGTGCCGGAGCCGTGCCGGGCTGGGCTGGGCTGGGCTGGGCACGGCGAGCGCTCCCGCGGCGGGCACGGCAGCAGCGCAGAGCCCCTTCCCAGCCCAGCCAAGGGACCGCGACCACCGCGGCCGCCCCCCCCCCGCCGCCCCGGCCATGAGGTCGGGCCGGAGAGACGGCACCTGTGCGGGGAGGTGAGCGGAGCCCCGGCGCCTTCCTCCTACCCCCGAGCAGCCACCGCGGCGGGGGAAGCGCAGGGGGTGGAGGAAGGGAAAAGGATTTTTATTTTTATTTTATTTTATTTTATTTTATTTTTTTTGTAATACATCAACATATTTTTGCTGCGATCAATCCCGATCCCGCGACTGAAGCCCCCGGAGGGAGAAGTGCTGCGCGCTGTGATGCGTCTTCCTCTCGCCTCGGCTGCCAGTTTGGATTGTAGCGCCCGGCTCCGTGCACTGCGAGGATGGCTCGGTTTGGGGATGATCTGCCGACCCGCTATGGAGGTGGAGGGCCGGCCGGGGCTGGAAGAGGGAGCAGCCGGCAAGGTGGCCCCCAAGCCGGCCAAAGGATGTATAAGCAGTCGATGGCTCAGAGGGCCAGGACTATGGCTCTCTACAACCCCATCCCTGTCAAACAGAACTGCTTCACAGTCAACAGATCCCTCTTCATCTTCAGTGAAGATAATGTTATACGGAAATACGCCAAGCGAATAACAGAATGGCCATATCCTTTCAGGGAGGCTGTGTGGGCACGGGGGGGGGAAGGTGGGGAGGGGGAGAGGGAGGTTGAGGGGAAGAGACCCCTCTGGGCAGTGCAGGATGAGCGTCTGCAGCTAATGCAGACGTGCATGTGTGAGCCAGGGTGTGCGGTGGGTGTGTGTGCCACGGATCCCTGTGCCCGACAGAACGCACGGCCGTGTCCATGGGGATCACAGGGAGCTGCTCCTGTGGGCACAGCAGAGGGTGTTTTGGGGGTGCCTTATGCCAGGGCTGTGTGTCAGACATGCCAGTGTGTCTTTAGGTGTGAGCTGGACATGTAGATTTACGTTCCCTACAATTTAAGTCAGCTGCAAAGGGTTCTCTGAGGTTCGTGCCAGTGAATCCTGATTCTTATTTCCATCTTGGAGCCTTCCAACTCTTCTGTCTCACTCTGAATAGCAGAAGGGATAAAGATGGTGACACCTTAGCATTAAAGCTGCATTGATAGTAGGGACACTGATAACCCAGGTACCTGGTAAATCCCAGGAATACAATCATTGCAGCTCAGGTTTAGCACATCCCCTAAACCTGAATCCATTAGAATCAACATGAATCATGGCACTCTGATTAGGTGCGTAGTCTAAGCTTAGGCTGTACTAAAAAAAATAATATTAGCAAAGCCTTGAGGCAGAGGGAGGCAGTGAGTGGGGAGAGGGATCATCTGCTGTGTGGTGAAAGGGGCAGATGCTTTCTGTCCCAGCCCCAGCTCCCAGGCCGAGTGATGATCCTCAGAAGGGGGCTTTGCTGGGAATGCTGGTTGTAAGCCATGAGCAAAGGGGAGCAGAGTGTCTGAGGCCACCAGGGAGTAGCTGATGTGTGTGTGTGTACAGGAGTGCATCGCACTGGGGGTCTCAAGGGAGCCGGCTGTTTTCTTTTCATTTGATATCACACCCCTGTTAATCCCCAGCTAACGGCAGCCAGGCCTCCTCCCAGCCTCCTAGCAACACTTTCAGTTGCCACAGAGGCCAGCTCCTGTTTAGGCTTCCCCTGTTTTCACTTCCTGAGGGGCTCACAGGAAAAATACACCCATGGAGCGAACGCACTTCCCTTCTCCCTGAACACACACGCACGTATTGATCTTTCTGTCCGTGTTATACAATCCCAGGGATTGCTGTGCTTCCTGATCCATTTCTCCTTCCCTGCATTCCAGCGTGGATAAACAAGCCCCAAAGCCCCGGCGGCAGGCAGAGCATCGCCCTGCCCGCGAGGCCGGGCGCAGTCTGTCCCTCCCCTGCCTCTTGGGCCACTCGGCTGCGTCTTTCCCGGGGGTGTGGGGAGGGGATCCACGGCGCTGCGGAGCCGGTGGGATTGGCGGAGCCACCGGGACCGGAGGAGCCACCGGGACCGGCGGAGCCACCGGCCCTTCCCCGCGGGGCCGCCGGGCGGGCGGGGCCGGGCGCTGTCCGCGGTGCTGAGCCGAGCTTTGGGGGTGTAGAGCCGAGCTTTAGGGGTATAGAGCCGAGCTCTCCGCGGTGCTGAGCCGAGCTTTAGGGGTGTAGAGCCGAGCTCTTCGCGGTGCTGAGCTGAGCTGACCGCGGTGCTGAGCCGAGCTCTCCAAGGTGTTGAACCGAGCTCTCTGTGACGCTGAACCGAGCTCTGTGTGGTGCTGAGCGGAGCTCTCCGAGGTGTTGAGCCGAGCTCTCTGCGGTTTAGAACCGAGTTCCCCGCGGTGCTGAGCTGAGCTCCCTGCGATGTTGAACAGAGCTCTCCACAGTGCTGAGCTGAGCTGACCGCGGTGCTGAGCCGAGCTCTCCACGGTGCCAATTGATGCTGTCCTTGGTACCACGCCGAGCTCTCCACGGTTCTGAACCTGGTGCTGAGCTGAGCTCCCCGCCGTCCTGAGCTGAGCTCTCCGTGGTGCCGAAGAAATACTCCCTGGTGCTGAGCAGAGCTCCCCGCTGTGTTGGACTGATCTCTCCCTGGTGCTGAGTCTCTCTCCCCGTGGTGCTGAGTCTCTCCCCATGGTGCTGAGTCTCTCCCCATGGTGCTGAGCCTCTCCCCGTGGTGCTGAGCGGATCCATCTCCCACCCCCAGGCCCCACTGCTGTACCTGGTGCGGCTCCGCCCTGGGAGAGCCGGGGCTCGGCACAGCTCGGGGCTGGAGACAACAGCAAAAGGGGGGACCCGGTGCTGGGTTGGGATCCTTCCCCTGGGATTGCTTCCCTTCTACATCCCAGCAGGGCGCTGGTGATTTTATTCTCACTGGGAGAATTGCAATCCAGCAGTAATTCACGTTTTGGACCTGTGTAGACACTCTAAATCAAACTTTTCCAGCCCATCACTTTATTTGCACTATGTGTTGAAGGGAAATGTTTCTGAAGGACAATTCAGCAGATAGTGCTCAGCTGTATAATCTATTCTGAGGCAGTTCAGTTTATCAATCTCATTTTAAATCTATAATTATTAATAGGTTTTTGTTTCCTCTGGACCTTTTGCTTTCTTACTCCCAAATTCCTTGAGCAGCTCTGATTCTGTGTAAAACTCTAACTCTCTCAAAGAAGAGAGCCAATTGCCTACTTTTCTTCCAAACACAACCCAGAAAGAACTGAGGAAGTCAGGGAGACTGAATGCCTTCAAAAATATGAGAAATCTTAGAATGCTCAATTAATGTGACTGTGGGGGTAGAAATGGGATTTGGATGAGATTCTCCTTCTGTTGTCCAGTGTCTTCTTTAACTTTTTGGTCCTCACTCCATTTGAATACATGATTTTAGCTACAATCATAGCCAATTGTATCGTGTTGGCTCTGGAACAACATTTGCCGGATGGAGACAAGACGCCGATGTCGGAGAGATTGGTGAGTTGCATTTATTTATGTGCAGTTTTTGTTCTGCTCTGATGCAGAAAACACTCAGCCCCCCAGTGCTGGGAGTGCTGGCATCTATTTTAAAGATCCACATGTAAACAAACAGGCATTGATCTGCCAATCACAAAAAAAAATCACTCAGTGCCAACGAGAACAACTCTCCCCTCCTGATCCCATCTGCACAAATGCTTCATCACTCCAGCCAGCCCTGCCCAGTCGCAGGAGAGGAGATGGAGCTTCCGTTCTCATCAGAAGAGCTGCAAACTTATGTTATCTCTAAACCAAGACAAGAAAGGACTGATAAATGCTTAGAATTATCTCTAGAATCAAATAAACTTCTGTGATATTGTCCCAGGGAGTGGTAGAACACAGTAACCTTTTAGGTTCAAGTGTCTCTTCCTGCCACTGTGCATATGAAGGATCCTACAGAGAGAACTTTGGGATTAGATGATTGCACTTCCCTTCCAAAAAAACCGAAACCAACTTACAGAGGAAAATAATTTCCCTGCAGGCTTTATGGTAATGAGCCCAATTACCTTATTTCAAAAGAAAATAGAAGAATAGCTTCAAAACAGTTCTTCCATTTATCATCACTGTAGGAAAAACGTGTAACACTTGGGTTGATTTTTCTCCTACTGTTAATGATCTGGAAAGTCTTGCATGCCCAAATGCATTAATCCTGGTGCATGTTCAAAGGCTGAATAAATATGGATGAATAAATATGGATCCATATGTGTTTGCCATGTAGATATTATGTTATGCAAACAAAAATAATATTAGGCTTGCTGCCAAAAACTAGAGGCCCTGTACACTGGTTGCTGCAGTTTCCAAGGGTGGGCAACTCTCACAATCTCATCCTTCAGAAGCAGGAAAAAGTGTGTTGGTGATGGATCCAGAAGGAGCATCAGGGTCACCTGCTTGGTACTAAATTGGAAATGGAGCTGCTCCTGCTGCCTGTCCACCTCCACGGGGTTTGCTTACTGTCCCTTAATTATTTCTGCTTAACAAGTGATGAGGATAAGATGAATACATGCATTTATGTTGATCTTTCTGCCATTTAACATTCTCTGTGTGCTTTAGGAGTGGTCAGCAAGGCCAGCCTGGAGCTGTGAGCAAAGCCCAGGTTTAGGCCCAGGGTAGTGACCGAGCTGGAAAATGCTTTCCATGGTTATGAACATATGGACTAGTGAAGGGAAAAACATTTTTGTGGGTGATTTGGTCTGGTTACCCTTTGGTGATGTTTTAAGCAGCAGTAGGTGTGGTTAACAAGTTGGTTTTATGTTTCTCTGTGTCCCCAGATTTATAAGGAGATCCCACAGGCATTTTATTGTCCTTTTCCCCACTGTATTGATTCCATTTTATGGCACAAACATCTTCAGTTCCTGCTCAAATCATTCCAAAGGGGGCACTGGCATTACCACCAAATATTGTAAGATAACTGTGTGTATTAAATGCACAGTCTCTGCCTTGGTGGCTCTGCCTTGGTGAGGAAGGAAGAATTAACTCCTGATTTGCATCCCTGTTGTGCACCATTGCCTTTGATCCAGGTATTCTTAGGCCATTTTAGCTCCAGCACATTCATAACTCTGAAGTATAAAGGGGTTTAGCATGGAATAACACTGAGAATCTTTACAAGTCATGAAATATCTTCTATTTTCAACATATGCTGGAAAGATTAAGCATTGTGAGTAAGAAGAAGTGTCTTCTGCTTTTAAAGTGAAACTGCTTTAGAATGTTCCTGCTGCTTCCACAAACTGGAAGTTGTTTCATTGAAAATGTTACAAATCCATGTTAAACCAGAGTGGGTGAACATTCCCATACATTTACAGGTTTGTTGAGCCAAATTCTGAGCCTCTGCAGAACAGCAGGTGCTTTTGGGCTGTCTTTGGCAGGAATGGAACTGGCCTTTTCTTGGTTAATGATTGATGGATATATATTTCCATCTCCTGGGTTCATTAAAATATTCAAATTGGAGTGAGGGCTCACCACTGAAGAGTTAATCAGATGTTAAGGATGTGAGATGCACATCACGAGCCTTTGATGACTGGAGATGTAGGCAGAGCTGTTGAAGTAAAACCAGAGCTGCCTGGGTACTTTATTCCACAGATACAAAGACAAAAATCTTAAGACTGTCTGCTTGTTAAAGCTGAGGAGAAGAGGGAGGAGCCCATACAAGCATTTTAATGATTTTTGTCTTCTAATCAACATTTTCTTCTGTTTATCTCCCCTGAGACCCAAGACATGAACCTGCAGTGCAATCTCACTTGGCTGTTTTCTGTTCTCCCGTTACTTTGACAAACAGGGCTAATGAAGCACAAGTGATGCCTCAGTACCTCCAATACTTCAGGATTTGGAATGGCTGAGTTAGGAGGAATTTTTCTCTGTCCATTTTCTGTATGTAGTTTGTAGCAAAGAAAAGCATCGCTTGGCTCTGGGATGGAAATTTTGGTCAAAAGCTCTGAGAAACACCAGTTTGGTGGTCAGAGAATTTAGTGGTGAACCAGAGTATTGGTTTCATCTTCAGACAAGAGAAATCAGCTTGTTCTCCCAGCAGCAGCAGACTGACCTACCCTCGAGGTTCTTGCCTGCTCTGAGCTGGAGCTCTCACATGCTTTGGTTGCTGGAAGGGTTTAATTCACATCAGCAATTGTCCAGTGGACAGAGATGCTGCAGATTTGCTCCTGCCCATCTCAGTGAGTGCCTCAGCCAGTGGTTGTAGAGTCAGGCTCCCTGTGCCCCAATAAATATTGCATTGTTTGTACACACTGGAGTGCTGCCAACCTAAAAGATGCTGAGGGAGTTGTGCTGAGGGAGTTGTACTGAGTGGCCCAGAGCCTGGTGCTGAGAGCTCCAAATGTGGGACTGTGAACTTCCCCTCCCAGCCCTGAATGGCCTCGCTGGTGGATGCTCTTGGCTGTGCAGGCTGAGACACGCTCCTTCCCTCCCTGCTTCCTTCCCAATGGCTCAGTTTTCCATGAGAAGCTTCAGGTGACTTTACATTTGGCCCAGCCTGACAGAGGTGATTTCAGAACTGGCAGGACAGGAAATCTCTTTTCTGCCCTGCTCTGGGGCAGCCCCTGTTTGAAGACACCAGGGGATCTGCAGGACATTCCCTGCGGGGCTTGGGCTGTTTTTGATGTGAGGACAGATATGACTTTTCTCAGATATTCACCATGACAGCTCTTGCAATTTGCTAATGGATTTAGGCACTTCCTGCAGCCATATGTGAGCTGTTCATATTAACCTTTGCATGAACAAAACCCTTCACACCCAAACCCATCAAGGCTGTCACATCCAAAGGCCAAGGAAAGACACTAGGACGTGGACTAGGAATAGTAATGACTTTCCAGACTCAGAAGTTGTTTCTGATCTGAAACATATTGATTAAATGTGTGTTTGGCCCAGTCTCAAGCTTTGCTGTGTCCACAGCAAACAACTTGCTGGCACAGCTCTGGCTGCTGCCCAAATTCTCCACCCTCCTTCCCCGCTCACACACTGACACTCATTATCACCTGCTCTCCTGCTCTTGAACCCAAGCAGGGCACAGCCTCCTGTCTGGAGGGGGCATGCAGTGCCACTCCAGTGCTGCCCAGGGCATCTCACCCGTGTCCTTGCCCTCCTTCCATCACACACAGTCCTGTGAATCCTTTTTTGGACCTCTACCCAAGGGGGCACAAGTTTCTGTTTTCATCTTGTTGTGACTGCCCTGATTCTTAGGCTGAGTCAGTGCAAATTGTGACAGGCTTTAGAAAAGACCCTCTTTCCATCCCTTCTTATTTCCCCAGCTGCTCACTGCCAACCTGGCTGGTTTTCTTCGTAATAAATACCCAAATCCATCTGTGAGCCTTCCTGCTTCCCTGGAAGCTCAGAACTTCTTTGACTCACTTCCCAAGTGCTTTGTGCAGTCCTAGCTTTGGGAAGAGCATATCCTATCAAACCCTGGAGTACCTGAAGCCTGGCTCTTTAAAGCTGGGAGCTGTAATCACCAGGCACCTGACCTAGATTGAGCAAAGACTGGGAGCAGAGTAGATACGAGGCTCCAAGGAAGTGAGGGAGTAATGTGGAGGAGTGGATGTGGGTAAAGGTAGCTTTTTTTGTGTGTGTTAGAAGAGTTATTTTTAGAGGCACGCTCGTAGTTGTGGGATGGAAATATGGGATGGGCTGGGAGGCCTTTGTTTCCACGAGTTATCCATGGCTGTTGAACTAGGAGGTGTTGTGGGGTTGAAGGGCAGTCCCTCTGTGCATGAGGGAAAGTAAAGGAGCAGTAAGGCAACTTCTGAAACCACATAGGATGATTTCTGACCCCCTCTAACTTCTTCCTTCTTTTCTGCCTGGGTTGGATCCCTGGGATCCCTCCAGCTCTTGCTGTGGAGCAACTGCTGGAAGAAGACACTCGTTGTAGCATTTCTGTTGAAGGCTATAAAAGGTCTGATGGCCTTTGTTGCTGTTTCTCTGTGGGTAAAGAGCACTGGGATGGGCAGCTGGAGGTCTGTCAGTGCTGGTTTGTGTCCTCTGAGGAGCACTGGGGAGGCTCTGTGGGGGCACAGAGGGCTTGGAGGTGTTGCTGCTTGTGGAAACATCTCCTTGACTGGAGAAGTTGGTTTTGGGTGTGGGTTTTTATTTTCTCCTCTCCATTTCAGCCAAAGGCCTACGGTGAGAGCTCAACTTTGCCTTGCTGTGTTTTTCTGTCTGGCCAGTCAGTGCCTGTGTGTGTGACCTGCAGGTGACTGTCACCTTGCCAGGCCACAGGGGAGCGGGAGGGGGGTTTGCTGAGGCAGGAAAGGTGGAGGGAATGGAGATAATACAGGGTGAAGGATCAAGTGTGTGGAAGAGGTGGGCCCTCTGAGGTGTGTAGGGTGTTGATTTGTAGGAATAAAACCTTTATTCGCCCCCTGATGGAAAAACCTGTCCAGAGGGAGTATTTTCCAGCAGCTTGGAGGCATCTCCAGTGATTAGTGCTCTCTGGTGGACTTGCTGAGTTGGGATGTACCTCCAGCCAAGCCCCTTTGGGGGGGGATGTGCTGTTGTGTTACACAATCACAGACCAGGTCAGGTGGAAGGGCCCACAGTGTCCCAACTGGTGCCACCTCCCTGCTCCAGCAGGGCCATCCCATGGCACAGGGGTGCATCCAGGTTCTGCAACATCCCCAGTGAGGAGGCTCCACCCCCTCTCTGGTCTCTGTTCAGTCACTGCACAACAAAGAAGTTCTTCCTCGTGTCCAGGTGGAACTTCCTGGGCATCAGTTCCTGCCCATTCCTCTTGTGCCATTGCTGGCCCCCCCCAGCAGAGCCTGGTCCATCCTCTGCCCCCTCCCTGCAGCCCCTGATGGACATTGGGGACGTCCCCTCTCAGTCTTCTCTTCTTGAAGCTGAACAGGCCCAAATTTAGGGGTGAAAAACACGGTTTTCTGTAACATGTGCTGTGCCCAAAGCGAGGGTCTGGTCAGAGCTGAGCAGGAGCTGGTCAAGCACATCCCTGTGTCAAACCTGCTTCTTCCTCCTGGGCCCACAGACCTTGACATTCCTGCTCCTTTTGCAGAAGAGAACAAACAATCCCCTTTTGTCATTAGTAGAATTGCAAAATGGAAGCAACTGTCCATCAAAGAGCAGCTCATCTCCATGGCTCTGATGGCCAAAAATGCCACTGGGAAAAAAAGAGATTTCTAATCTCTTAATTTGGAAGTTTGCTTCTGTTTGGGTAGGGCTGCTTTACTTCCATTGACTTCAAATGAAAACAGGGATCTGAGGCACATTTGGAAATTGGTTACAGGTGCCAAAGCCAATTAACATGGTCTTGAAATCAATCTCCTTTGCTTTTACCTCTTTGTTCCCATTTTTTGCCTACATCTTTGACTTCCAAATGTACATGTTTTCATTTGGCACTGAATTTGTATTGAAACTCCTGTCAATAATTTAATACTAAATAATCTATAATAAAGAAATATATATTATAAATATAATATAACAATGATATATAATATATATTAATATAGTACAGTATAGTATAGTATAGTATAATATAATATAATATAATATAATATAATATAATATGGAGAGATCTGTGGCCATTCAGTGTTTGTGATCTGCAGGTGACTGTCACCTTGCCAAGTCACAGGGGAATGGGAGGTGGAGTTGCTGAAATAAATGGTTTAGATGAAATAAATATATCACATAAATAATAACTACAAATATATAATATATAAACAGTAGAAACATATATTTGTATAAATACATAATTAATAAATAGAAAATAAATAATGAATATGAAATAAATATATAAGATAGATGAAATAAATGGTTTAGTAAAACTGTGGAGACTAAGTTTAATTTCTCTGTAGGAGGTAAGACATGAAGCTGAGATCCCAAAATCTGCCCCATGGATCTGAGGCACAAATCTTATTGCTCCTGCCAAGAGGGAATGGGGTTTTCTCCCTGAATCAGACACCCAGTGAAAGGAAAACAAATAAGACTGTGGCTGTGGAAATTGAGAAAATGGAGGAGAAAGAGTGAAGGAGGAAGCGATGGAATAAATGATAAATAAATAATTTCCTGTCAGTGTTTGCAAGCTTTCTGTGCTGACTGTTAATCCCCAAGATATCCTCTTGTTTCAAGTTCCTGGATGAATCGTGAAGCACTTCTTTTTCCATGTCAATAATTACTGGAATATGTGATAGCAAGTTTAAATATGCCCTTAGAGCAAAATTTCAGCTTCAAAATTCCTGCTGGAAAATTGCATGGAAAGAGTGGGGCGAAAAAAACCAGAATGAAGGCAAATAGAATTCCCAATTTTGAAAAAAAAAATTACTTCCAGTGAAATAATAATGAAATTCCTCTTTGTGCTCCAGTAAAGTTTCAGCTCGGGGAGTGGAAAAGGGTGTGAAGTTGGTACCTGGAGCTGTTCATGCGACTTGATCCCCCTGATTTTTGTTCTCTTGCAGGACGACACTGAGCCCTACTTTATTGGAATATTTTGTTTTGAGGCTGGGATAAAAATCATCGCTCTGGGGTTTGTTTTTCACAAAGGCTCTTACCTGCGGAACGGCTGGAACGTGATGGATTTTGTCGTGGTCCTCACAGGGTAGGTGACATCTCAGTCTGACTTTAAGGGGGACTCTCACTCTGATTTGTGTTGGTTTTTACCTGTGGGTTGGGGTGGGATTGATTGGAGGGAAATATTATATCCCTACATTTCTGACTGCGGGATTTGTTGTGCTGAACGAGTCGCTTTTAGAGTGTTGGAACCAACTAAAAAGTGGTTTTCCTTAAGGATATTTATTTGTAGGTGTTCTGGTGTGTATCTTACCCAGACTCTTCCTGACATTTCCCTGGCTTTGCAGGTTCTGTTTGCCAGTGGTACTTGAGCCTGATTTAAACCAATCTATTTTCTGGCATTACAGGATGACTTTAAAAGTCAACATAGAGCGTGCTAACAAATTAAAAGCATCCCATTTTTAAGCTGTTACAACTCTGAAATCAGCAAAGTTTTTGCAGGAGTGGATTTATTCTGCTATCAAATAACTTTTCAGAACAGAATTCAAAGATACTTGAAAAGAATTCAAAATGTCTTATTAAGGGAAATGTCACCTGTGTATTTTGTGCAGTGGTTTGAAATGATGTCACTGGTTTCTTTCTTGGAAATGCTTACAATATTTTACATTAGAAACTGTTGTAATATATATTTATTTATATGAATGGAGGGTATAATGGAAACACAAATATTAAGTAGCATTTGTAGTCTACAAATTGGGCTTTAAAGCACCGAAGGAAATGTTCCCTGAGGTCCTGAGCTTGCAGCCTTCAGCTTGGAAGGATTTCAGTCAGTTTTCCCCCAGCCTGGTATTAATATGCTTCCCAAATCCTTCCTTTCCCACAGCTTCTCTGCTCCTGTGTGTGAATGTGTCTATATTTTCTGGTTAGTGGTGGAGAGCAGGGAAATGCCTGCATGCATATACAAATGTATTCATTAGCCACATTATCACTGGAATTCTCTTTGCATTCAGGGCACCATGTGATCCAGCAACTGAGAGGCCAAAGGGAATCCTTTATGCATTGAGAGGAAGAGAATAAATATGTGGGGTTTGATTCTCCTGCTGCTGGGCTGGGGATTTAATCAATAGGAACTTCAGTGGAGTCACGAGGAGAATCAGATTTACATACTCAGGAGCACGGGGGGTACCAGGATGAGAAGAGAATTAGCACAGATGCTACAATTATTCACACCCATGGCATGTGCTGATTCCTAGTCAGTTCTATGCCCTTCTGTGAGTTTAAAAAAAAAAAAAAATTAAAAAAAATCAAGGCCCTGATTCTGGAAGGCACTTTGGAATGTGTTTTAATTTATCCTTCAACAAAGCATTCAAGTACACCTTTGAATTCAGCTGACTCCAGCGGTTCTGTGCTCAAAGTTAAGGCTCTACAGAAAAGCTTTTCTGAACTCCAGCCATATTGTTTAGGCAGGGCTTTTTTATTTTCACATAAACACATGCCAGGAATCAAGAGATGTTTGGTTTCTTTACAAGTGAGACGCTCAAAGTTTTGCAGGAGCAGCTGAATCGTCGCTCGTGGAATCACCACGGGCCGTGAGACGCCGAGCGCCGGCGTCTGAGCGGAGCTGGGTTTATTGGGGGAGCTGTTTGCAGCTCTGTTTGATCTGGGAGCATAATTGAGGACTATCAGCTCGATTAGGCAGCTGGACCGAGGAGCCCTGTTCCCTCTGCAAACAGGCGTGTTCCTCTCCAGCACAGTCCCGTCCACGTCAGAGCTGCTGGTTTCCAATGGTGACACCAACCGGGCTCTGGGGAAGCCGCCTCGTACAGGGGCTTCCCACCGGGCAGGCAGTGCAGGGGTGGCAAAGGCTCAGCTCAGCACCACTGAGTCCAAGAATCGTCTCCCCAGACCTTTAATCCTCTAATTCGAGGGCTGGATGTAACATTTTTGGTGCTTGGGGGAAGGCTCCCGAAAATCCCGGAGTTCCTCGTGTGCTGGGTTGGATTCCTTCCTGAGCGTGGGGCTGCACTTCCAGCCCAGGAACGAGCTGGAGGGACCTACAGTAGAGAAACAGCACTGCAAGATCTGCAGCTTCACACAGGGGACTGAATTAGTGTTTTCTCTGTAGCCTGTGGTGTTTTGCTCTGCATTTCCAAGATCCTTATTGTGTTCTTAGCTCGCTCCTGTGTTGCCATGGGGCTGTGCTGGAAAGCAGGAGCTCCTCTTCCTTGGGCTTCCTTCACTGCCCAGAAACCTTTTCATCCCTCCTCTGCTTGCCTACGCTTGGGGCTTTGATTTAGGGGCTTGGGGAAGCCAGAGCAAGGTTGTTTATTTGAGACAAACATCCCCTTTTTTCTCATTTGAGACAAACCTCCTCAGTTCTGCCTTGAGACTGAAGGCAGGTTGTTGAGGAAGAACATTTGCTGCTGCCAAACCCGGCTGGTTCTCCAGGGAGGGACTGAGAGGTGGTGACATGAGTGGGAACTTAATTTTCACTTCTGTGGAAGGGAGACTCAGATCTGTGTGTTTCAAAAAATGATCGGGCTGTAATTTATTAGGGAATAATAAAAGAGGACAGTGCTAAGCCAGTACTTAATGTGTTCTTATAAATATAGATAGGTAGGACATCAGTTTTTTTGAAATACCATTTTACTACTCTATCAAAAGCTTTCCTTTGCCATATGTGCAAGGCTTCTACTTGGAAATGTTACTTCATGTTTCCCAGGCAGTGATCAGTGTTCAGTTCCCAAGCTCAGTCTCACATTGATTTTAATATTTCAGAGGGATTTTGACTTCTCTCTCTTTTTTTTTTTTAAATTTTATTTCTGTGTAAGCATGAAAGATCATGAAAACGTGTTTCATGACACCACACACAGAGCTGTGTACCCGCTAATCCTGTTGAGTGCCCGTTTTTATTGAGGGAAATGCTGAATGTCAGAAAATCTGATCTCATTTTCAGCTTTTAGCTAAACCCCACAAAAGCAAAGAGCAGCTTTGCTCTCGTTATCTGTTTCCATAGGAAAAAGGGCAGAGTCTGGGTGTGTTTTGGAGGAGGCTGTGGGGGAAGGCTCTGCATTGATTGAACTCACCCTTATGTAAATACTACAGTGATCATGCAGAAATCCTTCCCACCTGTTTTTTCCAACCCCCCCCCATTTTTTTTTTTTTGCCTGCACCCTGGAATTATCGATAAATACATTTTTTTATCTCCCTGCAACAATGGAGATTTTGTTCGTCAAAACCCAGGCAGCAGAAGTTGTTAATCAGAAAATCCAGCAGGGCTGTGTTTTATGCAGCCAGGATCAATATCCCACTGAGCTAAACCCGAGTCTAACAGACAGTGGCCCAAAATGGCTTGGTTGTCGTTCCAGAAAACCCTCCCTCGGTTTCTTTCCACAGTGGGGCCTATTCCTCATTTGCTTCCAAGGAATCCTGCTGGCTTGCTGTTAATAAAGGCCTGGGAGAAGAATAGATTGCTGCTTCTTGAAAAGATTTCAGTCCCTTTGTCGTTTTTTTAGTGATTTCTGGTGGACTCCTCTGGCTGCAGACGAGCACCCAGGAGAGCTGCCCTGCTGGGATGTGCCTGTTGCTGTTGTGGAGAGAAATACATGTATTTTATAGCTCCTGCTCACTTCATTTGCACATTTTTAGGGGATTGGGTTCACTCCAGTGATGACATCACCCATTAGCAGCTCTAAATCACCCCAAATTGCAGTTTCTCAGCTGGCCTGGGACTGTATGATCTTAATGCACTTTTTCCAAGGTAGAGGCAAAGGGACTTTTTAACTCTGTCGCTGCAACGTGTTTTGGGTTGGAATCCTCAGAAATCCATAGTCGTCTTGGGAACAAAGTTGTCCTATCCCCAAACTCCTCAGATGGCAGTGGATGGAGATATGAGCCTGGATAGGGGGCCTGGAGGGTCCAGGCCTGTTCCTCTTGGAGTTCATGGGAAGTTTTCTCCTGGGCTTTGGTTACAACAATCCAAAAAACTGCTATGCTGAATTTACCTATAAACATCCTCTCCAGCTGGAGCTGGTGTCACAGGCTGACTGCTGAGGACAAGGCATGGCTAAAATGATCCTGAGCTTTCTGGTTCCCAAAATTCAGATGTCTAGGGATTTTTGAGGTGGAAAAAAAAGGATCTTTTAAAAGGGCTTTTAACCTGTGTGGTCCAAGGGGTCTGTCCTCCTTGGTTGTATTTTGGAGCTTGTTTATACTTTTGCTTTCATTGTATGGTGGGTAACGGGTCCTATGGTTTAATTACATATCACAACAAAGGTGCTGCTTATCCCTTTTTTTTTTCCAGCACCAGCTACCTGAGTTTTCCTTCGGTGCCTTGTAGATTTTGTACAGTAGAGTTTGAATAATAATAATTCAATTTTTTGCATGTTTATGGTTTTAATAAAGTCCAGCATTTCTCCAGTCAGAGATTTATGCTGCCCAACCTCCCTTGACCTGAGTTTTCCGTGCTCCTTTGCTCTGGTCCTTTCCCAGTTCCATCACATCCCCTTGGAGTGCCCACAACCGTGTCTGGTGCTTGTCCAACGCCAGGAGTTGCTAAAACTGCAGCGCTTGAAAGGATCCTGCCCTGTCCTTTCTGAGCAGAATTAATTCCTTTTGGCTTCCAATCAGCCTGGATTAAACACTCTCGAAGAGTCCTGGTGGCTCCTTGAGCCAGTTGGATCAGCTGCCTGGATCTCTGGGTGGGACTGGCAGAGACAGCGTGTGCCAGGCCCGGAGCTGCCAAATGATGTGCCCAGAGTCTCGGGGCTCTTACGAGTGTCTCAGGCTGTCTGGAACAAATTGCAAAAAAGCTGGAATTATCCTGATTGTCTGAGCAATGTGCTCCCAGCTCCTGGTGACGCTGATGATTTGGAAGGTAACTCGTTTAGTAACGTAACAGGGACCTGCTCAGCCTTGATGTTCGCTCTGCTGGTTACCAGGATCATCCTGCTATGTGGGCAGTGGGAGCTGCTATTCCTGGTGCAGTGCATGAGGAGCAGCAGCTCCTGGGTTGCAGTGATGGCTGTCAAAGTGGGAGGCAGAGGAACCACCCAGCCTGGTCTGTGCAGCGGGTTGTGGACCTCTGATATTCCCATTTGAGGTGGATGGACCTCCTAGGCAGGGTGTGGGGGGAGGTGTGACTGTGGAATTATTGAAGTAAATGGCTGATTAAGGGCTGGGATTTTTTAAGCTGCCAAATATACACAGATGCTTAGGCTCCAGGTTTTTTTATTTACATGTGCGTGTTCCTGTGCATTAAGAAGCCCTTAAACTAAAATATCTGGTATGTAGTGACAGGACAAACTGAAAGAAAGTATGTTTAGATGGGATATTGGGAAGGAATTCTTCCCTGGGAGGGTGGAGAGGCCCTGGCACAGGTTGCCCAGAGAAGCTGTGGCTGCCTCTGGATCCCTGGAAGTGTCCAAGGCCAGGTTGGATGGGGCTTGGAGCAACCTGGGCTAGTGGAAGGTGTCCCTGCCCATGACAGGGAGGTTGGAACAAGATGAGCTCTAAGGTCTTTCCAACCCAAACCATTCCAGGATTCTGTGATTCCTTATTTCACCTCCAAAAAACCACAGAACATGCTAATTAAAAAATGACATTCCAATGAAATAACCTCCTTGGATGCCCTGCAGCATCACTTTAGGCTGTATTCCTTGCTTTGTTTATAAGCTCTAGATCTACAGAAGTGGGGAATAAAGGGGTTGGGAAGTGCAGGTTTCTCTCTGCTTTCCTGATGTGCAACTTTTGGCACCTCTGTGCTAGAAAGTAAAGCTGAGCAGCAACAGGAGTTGGGAAAAGGGATACTTTAAGAAGGGATAAGCTTCCTCTTGATTACTTATCACCAGGAAAAGGAGTAAATCTCTGCATGGTTGTGCAGTATGGGTGGTGATGGACTGAGGTGATTGCTGCTGGTGCTGTGCATGAGTCACACTAAGAGCAAAGCATTTATGGATTTTAATGGAGCTGATCCCTGTTTTCAATTTCTTTTATGCTCCAGTGATGGATGGAGATTTTCTGGCTCAGAAAAGCCAAGGGTCCCTTCTGAAATTCAATCAGATAAAACTGGACAAGACAAAGGGAATTTACCTGTCTTCCTGAATGTCAACTGGTGATCTGGCTGGTGTGGGAGGGCAGGGAGGCAGGAGGGCAAGTAACCAAGTTTTCTTTTTTTGAAGCAGAAAAAGTTCATAACTGAAAGGGAAGAGGCTGTGTGAGGTCTCAGTTTGAACAGAAAGTTCTTCTGTCTTCTGTCCCTTGGCTGTTTGGGCTCTTGAGGAGCTGGAGAAACAGTTTCCTTCAGACTGTGGACAAAGAGGAAGGATTTGGGGCCATCTGGCCAATGTCCCTGTTTCCTTTTTGCACTGTCACAGACAGGTTTGCCCAGTGGGGCTGCAGATCCTTTGGGACTGGAACATGTTTTCCCTCTGGGCTTGTTTCTCTTTGCCAAGGGGCACCCAGGCCTTGCTGGGCCTGTTGGGGTGTTAATTAGGGTTCCTGTCTTTTCTTTTTTGTCACTTGACAGTGGCTTTTCTGCACAGATTCGGGTGGGTAGAGGCAGGTGGAGTCAAGCAGGTGGGGGTGTAATTGTGTGGCTGCTGCAAAATTAGAAGGAAATTTTCCTGGGCAGAGGAGGACTCAGGGCTGTGCTTGGAGGATGCTGCAGATGGTCACAGTCCCCTCACAAGGGTGGGGACAGCCCTTCCCTGGCAGGAGTTATCCTTGGAACGTGGCTCTGCTCTGGTGAATGTTTCAGGTCACAGTACTTCTCAAGGGCAGACAGATAATGAGATTGATGTGCTTCTCCCCTGCTTTATTAGAAGTGACTGCAAGGTATTGAATACCTGGTATGTGAGCTGAGAAATGATGGAGCTGCACAATGGGAAGCCAGAAAGCTGAGGCAGGAACAAAGAGCCTTTCCCAATAAGAGAGAAAACAAAATTATTTGGGTTTTTATCTTATGGTGCTTTCCATATTTTGTACCTGTTTGTGCTTCTTTGAAGCTTTTTGTTCACAAAGAGGGGACCCTCAGACAATATTTGTGGGTGCTCAGATCTCCCTGCAAAGCAGAAGTGACCATCCCAAGTGAAAAGGAGAGGTGCTTTCTCATCTCATCACAGCCAGGGCTTCATCACAGCCAGGCAGGATCATTAGTCCAGAGTCCAGACAGTATTTTTAGCTTTTTATGGCTCTCAAAGGGAGGTTGGTGGCAGGGAAATATTGGCTCTTGTAGGGAACCAGCTGTACTGATTGCAAAGGCAGCCGTGGGGACTGCAGGTGGGAAGAGGGCTCTGGACCTTGTGATCTGCTCCTAACGTGTGATCCTGCCCTGGGAATCATGTAGAGTGGGCATCTGCTTGGCTGCTCACTCTTCTCTAGAGGTGGAAAGCTGCTATTGGAGCTGGGTGTGAATATTGGCAACTCAAAACCAAAACAGCAAATAAAATTGCAGCCATGAGGTGCTCTAATTTTTTTTTTTTTTATGCTTCCTAGTTTAAAAACAAGCAAAAAAAACCCCCCAAGCTCAAAATACCCAAATCCTGTGTGTGGTGTTGAGTGCTGTCCCATAATTAGATGAGGAGGAGTGTGCAGGTTATCTCAGACTCCTGTTTCTCAAATGTTGTTGCTGCTGCTGTGTCCCAGTTCCCAAGGGCCCAGCTTTTGATGGCAAAGTGCCTGCTCATCTGGGATGATCAGAACCTGCCTGTGACTGTTGAAAAGGATGAAGATTTAGACAACCAGCCTGGTTTTAATTATTATCTAATCCTGAGTGCCATCAGTGTCATGTTTGCACACACATCCTTGGATCTGCATCTCACCCCAAAAGTTTGGGTGCTCTGGGGCCATTGGCTTTCTCAGGGCTCTCTGTGAACATCAGGAAAACTCAGTGGATTTGGGAAACTGATTTTCCATTTTGTTCTTGCTGAACCACTAAAAAGGTGTGTGGGATGTTCTGGCCAGGGCAAGGCTTCAGTGCTGGGAGCTGGAACCAGGAGGATTTGGGACTCCAGTCTCTCTGTAGATAAGCCAAGCTCGGGGGTCAGCACCTGGCATTTGTGGGTACCTGGAGATGCTTTTCCACACCAAAGTCAGATTCTTTGCTTAACTTCAGCTGTCTTGGATCTTCTGTGTGCTGAGGGATCTGACTGGATTGGGATGGAGGGAAGGGATCCATTGTCAGTGGGGTCAGTAATAGCAGTGGCTGCAGGATGACTCCATTGGATGGACTCCTGACTGCGTGGAAAGGCCACTTTTCCTCCCAGGGGAAACCTGGAAGCTCAGACTGGGGAAGTCCTGCTTCCTACCTGTGGCACACAGCAAACCTATTTGAGCTTAGAAGGTTTGGAAAGTTCCCTGATCCCCTCAAAGGAGCTTGGCCACCCAAACAGTGCTCTTCAAAAACCCACAAGAGATCTTTCCTCCCTGGCATGGTCACCATGAGTTAATTGGTGGTTGATACATGAAGTATCTCCTCCCTCCTCTGTTTTCCTGTATGTTGATGGACAGGGAAATAACCACCTGAAATGTTTTTTTTGATTAATAAAGGAAACAAACTCATTTTCTCAGGGTGGAACATTCAGGAAACAGGTCAGGCTTTTGGGGTGGATATTCCTGTTGTGCCAGAGCTGGAGCTGCCTTGGTTTCAGGAGCTGGCTCAGGGATGGGTGTGTGTGTGTGGGTGGTTCTCGTGATCAGCTGTGGATTTTAAAAGCATCCCTCTGGAGCGAGAAGTTCAGGTCACTCCTGAGTTAAACCCGAGGTTTTAGACAATAATGGGTTTAGTTTTGGCTCAGTTCAAGTCAATTCATGTCAGACTGTGGAAGATTTAAGCACGGAAAGGATCAGGAGCAGCAACCGGGAATAGAAATTGCACTTGGGGCTCTCAGAGGAGGAGAGGGCTCTCAGTGTGTCACACCTGTGCCATAAATCTCTTTGCTGAAGGTTTTTTCCTTGTGGATTTTTCTAGAGAGAGGTTAAAAGTTGGCTCACCCTCCTTTGCCTCATCACATGTGTAAAAATTCCCCGTAAGGGTCTGCAAAACAAGAAGTTCCCAGAGTCAAACCAAGGCTTTAGGAGCCCGTTGATGGTCCATGGGATGATGTAAAAGTACAGAAGGGAAGGACAGAAATGTTTGGAGGATACTGAGACTTTTTCAGCTACAAAATGTCCCTGTGCTGAAGAACTCTCAAACTAAACTGATAATCAGAAATACTCAGTTGGATGCAGCTTGCTTCTGGTTCAAAGAGGACTTAAAAGAACTGGAATTGGAGCTCTCAGCTTATTTTCCAATTAAAAAGAAGACGGAAAAATGGAACTGTCTTTTGGCTTAGTTTCCCATCTCAAATGTCCTGAAGCAGCCTCCTTAAATAAAGTTTGGGAGCTTAGGACAAAGGCTGTGAAAATGATTAAAGGGTTGAAGAAATGTCCATTTAAGGAGAAGTGAAAAGGCTGAGAGAGTTAAAATTAAGAGCAAAGTCTCATAAGGGTGAGATAGATAAAGAAAAGCAGAGAAGAAACCATGTTTCCCTATCTATTTTGGCAGGATTCAAAAAGCATCAGTGAAGAAATTGAAGTTTTAGAACTTCTTTGCTAATGGAAATGTAATTAACTCATGGAAATCATCACAAGGATTTGCTTCAGCTGAAATGGTCTGGTTTGGGTCTCGAGACCAAAGGAGCCTTGAGATCATCTACAGATCCACCAGAGAGGAAATGGGTTTTTGAAGGAGGATGATTAGGCCCTTTTCCTGGTGCTCCCTGCAATAAGCTGGGTGGAAATGTGAACAGGCTGTTTCGTAATTGTCCTTTTCTTTATCTTGTAATTTGTCCTGGATCATGCTGGAGCCACGACTCCGGAGCAGGAATCCAGCCTGTTACAGCCTGACCCGTGGAACGCAGCAGGAGGTGTCAGAGCTCAGCTTTGTGGGTTTATACATGAGACAGTATCGATAGGAGTGGTGGTATTTCACTGCTTAATGTCTGATTTAAAGATCAAACATCTTCCTGCAAGCTCTGCTACAGCCTGGAGAGAAACTTCAATACTCCAGTGCTAAGTGTGCCCTCAAAACCTGCGAGCCTAAGCTTCAGGAAAAGGTTTGGGTTTGAAAATCGTGGCTCATTTAAAGTGAATACAAGGTAGTTTCTAATATCATGGATAAAGGAGTCCTAGTTTTGTGGAGAAGTGAGGTCTGGCACCATCAGAGCAGGTGGAACATCAGCTTTGCCTTGCCTTGGGAGGACAAGGCCCTCCTCAGCCGTGGTCTCCACCCTTGGCAGGATTTGGAACGTGGAAGAAGGTTCTGGCAGGTGAAATTATCTTATCAGAGGGTGGCCCTGTCCTCAGCGAGGCTTCAGTCAGACCTGAAAGCACGTCCAGCTGCCAGAAGTCAGGCATGAAAGCTCTCCTGCCGAGCAGGAGGATTAACAAACCTCCCTCCCAATGCCAAAGACAAATCTCTGCTGCTTTCCTGGCCTCCAGCACTGGGGGAGGGATGGGAGCCAAAAGCTCTGGGAAGTTGCAGCAAGTTATTTGTGTGCTGTGAAGAAACAGGCAGTGATGGCTGGGGGCAGAAGGGGTGACACCTCTCTCTGTGGTCATCAGATGTAGGTCTGGAGAAAAGAGGAGATGAAGTCTTGGCTTGATTAAGACATGGACCATTGCACCCTGGCTGCCATGGCTGCAGGACAGAGACTGAAGTCCAGCAAACTCCTCAAGTGTCCTTTTAATCCCATTCTTTTCAGAAGCTCATATCCAAGTGAGTGATGCTGTATATTTAGCTGACAGCATCTATAACCTCATCACAGATCTGCTCAGATTATCTCTACCCTGAAAAAAGTGCTGAAATGAAGAATTTTACCTTTCTTGTCTTCTGATGCCAAATCTCAGCCTTATTTACCCAATTCCTGGGCAGAAACACTACAAATTCCTGAAGTTCTGTGGTCAAACTTATCTCCTGGCCTGGACTGGCTGGGGGAATCCTGAGCTTGTTTAAATTTATTTTCCTATAATAATCAATAAAATACTTAAATTAGTTGGGTACAATATAAGAGGAGTTGGAAATGCTCAACTTGGCTACCAGTTGTGAAAAAGGCAAGATCACTCCATGCTTCCATAAATCTATTATTAAAAGAACACTGTGTTTTTTTCACTCCCAGGTTACAACGTTAAAGCTAATTATGACAGGTACAAAATTATGGTAACCTGGCTTTGACAAGAGGTGAAGAGGACAAAGGGAGCTCAGCATGATCCAATTTTCTTGCTTTAATTGGAAGGTAGGGAAGAACATGAGACTATGGTGGAAGTTATTGCTCCAGGACAGAACCAGGATAATACAGTTCTGGTTCTCTTGTTCAGCACACTGAGCAGTGGAGTGGGATTTTGGGGGTCCTGTTTTTAATTTCTGCCCATATCATTGGATAATAAAGGATTTTAGGCCATTGCTTTTCTCCCTTGTGTCCACATTTCTACCTCTTCAAACAAGAAGGTGATGCTGGTACCCGACTGTAACGTACTAGCGAAGGCTGGCTGACAGCGTTGAAAAAAAGGAGTTTAAAATGTCTCAAAAGAAGCAAAAATAAGTCTTTAAAAACGTTGAAACGAAGCAGGAGGAGAATCTGAATCAGATGAAATAGATGGTAGAGGCATAATCCTTCTAGAAATGCAGCTGCTCACTCACAGTGAGTGGGAGACTCTTGCACGGAGCCCATGTTCGTGTTCCACGGGGAAGGTGCTAAAGCTGCTCCATGCCACACACAGGGAAGCTGCCACTGTGGGTGTCTGTCAGAGCTGAACCCCGGCAGGGAGGGGACCTTTGGGGGAGGTGACACGCTCAGAGTCAATATGTCCACAAGTCAAAATGTCCACAAGTATCGCCCTGGCCTTGCTGGGACGTAAAAACAAGGAGCTCCACATTTGCTGGGGCAGAACGGGCTGAAAGGAGAAAGAGGGATGAGCTCTATGGTGAGGTTGGGCCTCAGGATGATGCCCTGGCTTTGAACTGCTGGGAACATGGGTAGATTTTGAAAAGCTGGTGCATGCAGAGAATGAATGGAAGGCAGAAGCTGGAAGTGTTTTCCTGGTGCCTCTTTCCCCTGTGATGGTTTGAGGCAGCACAAGCCTCCCCAGGAGAGCAGCTCTGCTGAAGCCACTGATGGTAACCACAGGCCTGGTTCAGCTCTTTGGGTTCCAAAGGTCACATCTGAGCAATCACCTGATGCCTCCAGTGCCCACAGGAAAAAAGAAAATCAATCAGGACTTGCATTTTATCTTTCTTGTTGAAACCTGGAAGATCCCCCAGCTCATCAAACAGTTCTTCTGCTTCTGATCCCTCCAGGGCTGCCCTCTGGTCTTCCTTGTGTGGGAAGAGCTTCCCTTGTAACCTCTGGTCTCTAGAAGGGTAGGAGCAGTGTGTGGGGTGGAAAATGGGGAATTAGTGTCCCTTTTCCCCAGGTCACTGTATTACCTCCTTGCCCTTCCATGCTGGAAGGGAATTGCTCCCCTGGATCTTCTGAAAATTTTTTCCCTTGGGGGGGTGAAAGCTTTGGGTGAGGTTTAATTTCCACCTAATAGCCTGTTAAAATCTTCACATGGTTTCTTTGAGAATGCCATTAAAAATCAATTACATTAATGGGGCTCAGTTGGGGATGTGCTGAAATATGGATGGGATCAAGCAAAGTGACTTTGCAAAACAGGGGCCTTGGAGCTGCAGCCATTTCCTCCACTTGATCTTCCCAGTCATTTGTAGGGACCAAGCCTGACCTTTGATGTTCTCAGCTCTGCAGACACTGAGCTCACTGTTCAGGGATGAGTGGTCAGTGACACACCATGGTGTAAACCCACTTCCAAGGGGGTTAGGAGGGAGTAATTCTCTTGCCCTGGTATGGATGATGTTGTGCCCCTTGTCTAAAATTCCCCCAGCGCCACTGGCAGCTCTGGGAGCTCTTTCAGGCCTCCCTCACCCAGCTCTGGCTGCACAGCAGGTTCTGCCACCTCACATAGTTGGTACTTCTGGCTGCTGGCATTGCAGTGTGCCCATGAGCTTATCGTGGGGCAAATGTTCTTCACACATCTCTTCCCTTTCTACAAACATTCCTGCAAACAGAGAGCCAAAAGTCTCAAATGATGATGGAAAATGCCCAGTAGAGACACCCCAAGGCCTTGTCTCTGCGCTGGAGGAGCTGCTCTGTGCCTCTCCTGAGTTTTCTTCACCCCAAGGCACTGTGGGCACTACAGGTTCCCTCCCAACCTCCCCCCCCCCAATCCATCCATCCATCCTAATGCCATGAGGCTTCAGGTAGAGCTTTCCCAGTATGTTCACTGCTATCCCAGCTCCAGTCTGCAATCCCAGCTCCAGGGCTAGGGATAGCAGAGGATCAAGAGGAACAACTTTCTGTCCATGGCTGTTAAACTTTTGTGAAAGAGGATCCTCATCCATGGGAAGAAGACAGTGACAGAGAGGCTTGGTGTCCTTGCAGGAGTGGTGCAGCAGTGGGAATGGCATGGAAAGGTGACCCACCTTGTTGTGAGGCTGCTCAGGACCTTATTTGATGGTGGGACTGAGGGGATGTTGCCCACAGCCCCTTCTGTGGGGCATGATCTGATGGGTGCCCACACTGCTCTGGGCTGTGCTGGGGGGCACAGAGCCACTTGCCTCCCCTTGTAGCTCAGATCTGGCAGTGGTGGCATTGCTTTGGCCCTGCTGCTGGTGCAGGAAGCATGACTGGAGCTGGGATAGCAGTGAACGTGCTGGGAAAGCTCTACCAGAAGCCTCATGGCATCAGAAAGGATGGATGGATTGAGGCGGGGTTGGGAAGCAGCCTGTAGTGCCCACAGTGCCTTGGGGTGAGGAAAGCACAGGAGAGGGACAGAACAACCTCCCCAGGGCAGAGACAAGGCCTTGGTGTGTCTCTGCTGGGTGCTTCCCGCTGTACTTTGAGGCTCCTGGCTCTCTTTTTGCAGGAATGTTTGTAGAGAGGGAAGAGCTGTGTGAAAAGCAGCTGCCTCGTGCTGATGTTTCCAAATGCTGTGTGGGCAGCTCAGCTGCAGGCAAGTGGCCTGAGGGACTCAGCCATGAGGCAAAACCCTGTGGTGATACATCCAAGTGCCAGGCAGTGTAAGGATGTCTGGGAGGTGCAGAGAAAGCCTGCAAGTGTTGAGTTCTGCCCCTTGTCCATAAGAAATTTGTGACTGTTCTGAGTGCTCATCACCACTAGGAACCATGGCTCATACCTAGGTCTGTTTTCTCTTTAAAAAAGAGGGGCCTGAGCAAAACCAAACCCATAAATCTTTAAAATACCGACAGAAATCACAGAATATGCTGAAGGGACCCACAAGGACCATCGAGTCCAACCCTCAGCCCTGCACAGGCTCATCCCCAAGGGTCACACCCTGTGCCTCAGAGGATCATCCAAACTCTCCTGGAGCTCTGGCAGCCTTGGGGCTGTGCCCACTGCCCTGGGGAGCCTGGTCAGTGCCCAACCCCACTCTGGGGGAACAACCTTTTCCTGAGATCCAACCTGACCCTGCCCTGACACAGCTCCAGCCATTCCCTGGGTCCTGTCCTTGGTCCCCCAGAGCAGAGCTCAGTCCCTGCCCCTCCTCTGCCCCTGCCCAGGAAGCTGGAACTGCCATGAGCTCTCCCCTCAGTCTCCTCTTCTCCAGCTGAACACCCCAAGTGCCCTCAGTGTCCTCCCACGGCTTCAAATCAAGGCCCTTCCCCATCTCCATTGCCCACCTTTGGACACTCTCTAATGTCTTCAGATCTTCCTTACCTTGTGTCCCCCCAAACTGCCCCAACATTCCAGGTGAGGCCACCCCAGGGCAGAGCACAGAGGGACAGTTTTTGCTCTGTGTGCTTTGACTGAAGGATTTACAAGCTGCAGCTCAAAAGAACCATCCCCTGGCTGAGCCACGGCCCTGAGGGAGGGCGACAGGCACAAAACCTCCAGCAGAGCTGCCTCCTGGGCAAGGGCTTCACCAGCCTGTTATCCTTAACAACCCAGGGCTGAAGTCTAGGATGGCGTGTGAGCTCCTGGGCTGCCTCCTCTCCCTTGGCACCAGCACCCCTCTCCTCGTGCAGCCTGCGGAGCAGCCGGGGCTTGGCACGCCTTGGCTGCTGCAGCCCCTGGGAAGGTGACTCCATGGAAATCACCACGGGAATGCTCAGGATTTGCCTTTTGCACCTCGAGGCTGGAGGGCTGTGCCTGTCCCGAGGTGTCGCCGGTGTTAGGGGGATGAGCTGAGCCCGTGCCGGATGCGGATCCTCTTCCCTGTGCTTGGATTAGCGCACGTTCAGCAGCACAAAACCCACCTCTTGCCACTTCCCACCTCGCCCGGCCCCGAGCCGGGCCCGTGTGAGTGTTTATGTGTGTTTGTGTGTGTGTGTGTGTGTGTGTGTGTGTGTGTGAGGAGGATCCCCAAATCCCCGAGCTCAGTGTGAGGGGTAACCCCGGAGCAGAGCGATGGGAAGGGCGCTGCTGGAGCCCAGCCCCAGCCAGGCTTCCCAGTGCAGCATTCTTGGAAACGAGCTGTGTTTCAGGCAAATATCCGGGAGCTGGGGATTTTTTTAGCCTGTCTCTTGCTGTTCATTTTCTCCCTGGCACTGGGACTGCAATTCCAGGAACCCTGGCTATACTTGAAAGCGCCTCTCAGACAGGGATAAAAGTAATTAAACCTCTCAGCTTTCTCTCTTTTTTTTTCCTTTTTTTTTTTTTTGACTTATTGTAGTTTTTCAAACGTAGATT
Organism: Neopelma chrysocephalum; assembly: GCF_003984885.1. Lineage (NCBI taxonomy): Eukaryota > Metazoa > Chordata > Aves > Passeriformes > Pipridae > Neopelma > Neopelma chrysocephalum. The sequence goes on from NW_020897735.1 coordinate 1,089,704, forward strand.
TAAGATGGGGACAAAATGTACCAGCTGAGATCTGACATCCTGTTCTAGCAGGTGAATGAAAGGATGAAGGGACTGTTCAGAGCTACAAGTGCTGCTCCCAAAGCAAGGAGGGATGGTTGGTTGTTGCCAGGTGCAGCCTTTCTTATAGTTTCCCCCTTCTCCCCACATCATTAGCTAAATTTAGCTGTCTTGATAGGTATGGAAATGTATGTGGCACAACTGCTTTGCTTGTGCAAATAATTCTTCTTTTAGCTTGCTCATAGTGTTTAAAAATCAAGGAAATTGTTTCATGCCATGTAGAAGCACTGAAAAGAATTGAGTTTCAGATGAAAAGCAGATTAAAAAGGCAAAACAATTGGGTAAAATGAGGAGTAACGTTTTTGTCTAATCTGAATTAAGACGGTTCTGAGCTTTTAATGGTCTCAACTTCAATTTTTTAACTTCAGTTTTATTTGGGAAATTAAATTCTGACATCCTTCCAAGTAGAAAAAACCCCAGACTCTAAAGGTTTCAATTTAATAATGTTGGCATCCAAAACGTTCTCCATGTTCCCTTTCTTCAAGGAAAGGTTTAGGCAAAGTTGGCTTGAGTTACTGAAGTGTTGTGGTTGACTGAAATCTGGGGGGAATGTGTGTGTGGGGATTCAGTAAAAACTATCCAGCAAAAACATATCTCTCATGCTGCTGAGCTCCTCAGTTCCTGGGCAGATGGGGACCAGCTGAGAGTCAGAGCATCCTTAGAGACACAGTCTTTGGGTGAAATGTCTTCTCTGTTGATGAGCCCCCCTGGTTGCTCTGTGCTTGCTGGTGTGGAGTGATGGCCCAGCCTGTAGAAGCTGGACTTGAACCTGCTCAGGCTAATTTTAGGGTTGCACCCAAAAGTTGCGGTCACTGGAGTTGTTTTGATATATCAGAGGATCATTTAGGTTGGAAAAGCCCTCCAAGATTGAGTCCAACCTTTGACTGGTCCCCACCTTCTCCCCAGCCCAGAGCACTGAGTGCCACGTCCAGGCCTTCCTTGGACACCTCCCTGGGCAGCCCCTGCTAATGTTAAACAACCCTTTCCATGAAGAAATTCCTCCTGATGTCCAACCTGACCCTCCCCTGGCACAGCTGGAGGCTGTTCCCTCTCCTCCTGTCCCTTGTTCCCTGGGAGCAGAGCCCGACCCCCCCCGGCTCCCCTCTCCTGTCAGGGAGTTGCAGAGCCAGAAGGTCCCCCCTGAGCCTCCTTTTCTCCAGGCTGAGCCCCCCCAGCTCCCTCAGCTGCTCCTCATAGGACTTACCCTGCAGACCCTTCCCCAGCTCTGTTCCCTTCCCTGCACACGCTCCAGCCCCTCCATGTCTTTCATGCCTTGAGGGGCCCAGAGCTGGACACAGCCCTTGGAGTGCCAAGCACAGGGGGAATTCCATAGGTCTCCATCTCCTGAGGAGCTGGGCTGCTCGGAGTCACCCTGCTCTGCCCACCCCTGATGGAAAGCCCCTGCTTGTGCTCATCAGATGGAGAGACAGAACATCAGCTCAGGTTCCCGGTGGGATGGGACCTGCTGTGCTCCCAGGGTGCAGGTGGTCTCCTCCTTCTGTCAAATATTAACTTCACCTCTCTAGCACAGCTGTCCCTGGAGCCTTTTACAGCCTTTCCATGGTGGATCCATGATGGGTCGTGTCACAGCTCCCTTTGCTCCCAGGGCTTTGCTCCTGTGAGGTGCAGCAGGGCAGGGAGGAAGGTTTGTGTTCTGCCTCATCCTGCACACCACTTGGGAGGAGATAACCTTCCTGGGAGCACAGAAATGCTCAGTGGGGATAATCCTTGGAGCAGGGCCACCCCACCAGGCACCTGGGACATCCTTGTCCTGTTGCAAAGCAGACTCATTGCCCCAAACCCATTTTCTGCTCGGCTGGAGATGTGGTAACATTGGCATTCCCCTGCCTGGCAGCAGGGCTGCACTGAGCTGCTCTTTGATCACCCCCACGCTTCTGCACCGGGCACCAGCTCTGTCTGAGGTGGCAGAAGGGATGGTGTTAATCTCATTTGCCACTGTTATTGTTCAGTGCACAGCCCCGAGTCTTATTTACAGTCCTGTTCGAGCCGTGGGCTGACGGTGGGAATCTTCATTTCCTTCCAGGCCTCTCTTTTTTATGGACCTCATTGCCACAGTCTGAGAGCTTCACACAAACATTAACTCAGCTTCACAGCACCCCTGTGAGAGACACTTCGATGGTTCTTATTTTCCAGGGCAAAGGGAGGCGTAGGAATATGAAAGACAAAAGTAACCATGAATTTTCAGTCAGTACTTTCAAAGCCTGGGTTTGGGAACGATGAGAGGCTCGTTTCTCCTGGATGGGCTCATTCCTGGTCGGGTTTCAGGGCACCAATCCAAAATTAAAGATTTCTAGGACTTCTCATGAAGTCACTGGAGTTTTCTTACATTCTTACACTTCTTACATTCCTCCTTGGTTTAGGAGGGGGCTCTGCCAATTCACCACTCAGACATCTAGAAACTGAAAACTGAAAACCTCACCTAAAAGTAGAAAACTATAAACAACAAAAAGAGGTGGGAGTGCTTGCCTTCAAGTCTGTTGGTAACTTCATGTACTTCTCATCTCATCATGCACAGACACACACAGGAAGGAGAAACCACGTAGGTGATGGTGGTGAAGAACATCTTAGTGGACGTTTTAGCTTGAAGGTGACAGTTTATGCAACTTGCACTGAATGCTCATCTAAACCTTCCACCACCCATCCCATCACTTAGCCCTGTTTGCCATCTGTTAGTGAAAAGGGCTTGTTAAAGTTGCTCCTGTGGAGGAAAGAAACTTCGTGGTATTATATCTTCCCTTGGTATATATGTGCTTCAGGAGGAAAACGTCCAAGAATAATTAAGATGAATCAGATTTCTATATGTGGCTTTTTTTGAATATTTAACATCTGAGATCTTGCGAAGCAAAAGGGGCAAGGAACGAACGCTGTTTATTTTTAGGGCTTGGAAAGTGGATGAAGCTGCTGGCCTAGATCCTGCACTCCTTCCAGGAGGAGCAAGGCAGGAAACAATCACAAGCAGAGCATGTCTTTGTGTGATGGGGAGGATTTCTCCTGTCTGTTTAAGCTGACAAAAGCCAGTTGTTGTTCATGTTGAGTTTGAGTTGTGGAGGGAAAAAGGAAGGACTAGTATGAAAACTTTGAATAAAACCTCTTCCCTCTTTGTGAAACTGGTTTTATCTCAGTTGTCCAAAGTGAGAATTGTCTAAATACTCAACAAGGACAAAAGTCAGAGTAAGGGAAGACCTTCTCCCTCTCTCCATCTCCCTCATTCAACTCTGGGGTTACACCCCTGGTCAGAAACTCTGAACTGACTAAAAAAAGGCCTCCCAGGGTCCATTTGGGTCAGAACTGGACTCAAAGGCCACTGTGGCCTTTTTTTGTCTCAACAGGACCCAAGTGGGTACGTGGCGCCTGCGAGAGGAGATGGGCTGGGCTGGCATTGCCCCCTCCCTGCTCTCTGCAATCCTGCATGAGATGCTGGTCTTCAGCAGTGCTTTGCTTTCCCAGCGTGGAAAGCTGGAAGTTGGAAGTTTTGTGGGCTGTTTCTCTTCCCCTCATCCTCTCTGTGCCACTCCTGGCACTTTGCACTGGTCACAGTGAAAGATGCACCTTAAAGCTTCTGCCCCGCTCACAAAATTTCAACTGTTTGCCAGGTGGGTTATAAACAGTCTCCAAATTAAGCCCCAGTTACAGGTGGGGAAGAAGTCTGTGCTTTCACTGCATTTCTTTCTGGGAGATATTGCTGTTACTTTAAAATTAAAAATAAGGGCGAGATACACAGAAAAAGATAGAAAGAAGTGGGGAGAAAAAGCGTTTTTCAGTCCAGACCGAGAATGGAAAATTTCTACCCAAAAAGAAGAATATTTCTGGAAATGACAACTCAATAGAAACGTGGTTCTCTAATGCATTCACTGTTAAGTGAACATTATTTATATTGCAAGGAGGCAACACAACGTGGCATAAATTATTTGGCTGGAAAAAAAAAAAAAAGCAAATCCATGAGCAGACATTCAAGTGGGGAGACTGGGATACAGATGAGATAAAGGATGAAGACTCCAGACTATTGCTCTTGTAATTTGCATTTTGTTGGTATATATAAAATGAAATTAGGTTTATATTTGTTTCAGGCTGAAGTGCTTAGCAGGCACAGGCAAAGCTGCCTGAAATGTTAAGTGTGTATTCAAACTCGTTTTCTTGGAATGAAATCGTTAGGAATAAATAGCTCCTCTTTTTCTATTCTTGCTGAGGTGGGATCATGTTCTCTACATTGTTTTAATAGCAAGTCTAATGCTGTTTTTGAGACTCTTTTTTTTTTGGAGAGGCAACACATTCTCAGCCATGTGATGCTGCAAACTGGGGTTGTTTTGTGTTAGTACTTGGATGCTTCTTTCTCCAAAGGGGAGATGCCAACCCTGGATGACCTGGGTGGACCTGTGCGACTGAGGGATGATTTTAGTTCTGGTGCAAATCTACACAGATATTTTGTTCTCCCTTTCCCTTACTCAGCCCTTCTGAGGCTGTGATGGTTTGGGCTCTGTGCTGCACCCACAGCTCCCAGGACTTTGGGGTGTCCAGTTCTGCACGAAGACGAGAGACACGGGAAGGTGAGGGAGCTCCCAGTGATCCTCCTCCTTCCCATCTCCAAAAAGGAGTTTTTTTCCAGCACATCCACCCTCCCTGCAGTTTCTGTGATGATCCACTGGTGATCTCCCTTCCAACCCCCTGTGCAGCTGCTTTTTCAGGTGTCCCATGAATCTTGGGAAAGAGTTTCTCCTTCGGCCAGTGGGAAGGGCAGAGGTTCAGTGTTTACACTTTAGCGGTTTGCTGGAGGTGGCAGACCCCAAACACTCTCACTGCTGACCTCAGTGGGTTTCAGATCAGCCCCAAAATCTTTTGCAGTCCAGAATTCCCAGCTTGGGACTGGTTTGGCTGGTGCAGTTGTTGGCAGAGGTCCCAGTGGCTGCTCAGGGGTCCCACAGTTGGTTCAAGTGGTGAAAATAGAAAGAACATTGGGTATCTACAGTGCAAAGAAATGGTCCCTCCTGCCCCATGGCTCATTGTGCTCACCTTGGCCTTCCCCATTGTCCTTCCCCATTGTCACAGACTGATACCAGTCAGGGCAAGTCTGTTCCCTTCATACATTCCATGGATAGGAGTTGGGAAGACAACATAGCTGGTTATTGGGTGGGTCTGTAGGGCTCCTGTACCCTGCAGAATTATTCCCTCAGCCATAAAGACTCCCAGACTGACAGCTGAAATATTTGCTCTCTTTGTAATGACTTTGATTCCCCTCCAAATTTATGCATCTCTTTATGCTCATCAAACACAGCAAGTATATTCTCTGTCCCATTCCAGCACTGCTTGGGAAAATTTGAATCCATCCCTTTGAAATGGTATCCTTGCAAATGGGGGGCAGGATGAATAATAAAATATCTTGAACCCTGGTAACTTCAAATTAATGCCCTTTACTGCCAAGTAATTACTGTCCCATAACCTAATCCTTTGTACCTCTGGATAAGGCTTTCTAGTCCCTCATGCCCCAAAGTCCTTCAAACTGTCCCTTTCAAGCTGGTCTGAACCAAAAATACACCAGGACTCCAGGCCCTGATGAGTTTTTAGGCTTTTAATTGGTTTTGGAGAACTGTTGGAGCCCAAGAGCGTGGCTGGAGCACATCTCTGGGTGACTTTGTCCTGGCCACCACTGTGGTTTGGAAAAGCCACAGTTGCTTTTTAGGTCTCTGAACAGGATCCCACTTGTGCAGCTCCTTCTCCTGGAGCAAATAACAGATTGTTGTGGTCGTCTTTTGTTGCAAATATGTTCCAACCCGTTCTTCTGGCTGTGAAGAGGTGCTTCTAGGAACATCTCATGGGAGGATTTGAGCTGAAGAAAGGAGAGGAAACACTCCAAACCCTGGGTTTAGGCTGATGTACCTCTTGTGTGCCGGGTTTGCTTCTGTTTCTCAGTGCCTGGGCCACAATGATGGAAAATCTGACCCCAGTTATTTCATGTGCAAGTGGAATTTTCGATCAACTCTCTTCCAGGAAAGGCTTTTCTTCTCCCTCTCCACCAGTGTTTTGTGATTGATCTTGCTGAATTCTAAAATTGCTCTCTTGGTTATAGATGAGGGGCTGACTCCAGTGTCTGAAAGGAGCCTTAGCAACGTGAATATAGCTCCACAATTTTTAGGATGATCCCTCTGTCTTATAGCTAACAATTAGATTATTCCCTTTTTCTTCTTTTGTGGCTTGCACTGTTATATTTTCCATTCGTTAATTTTTATGGTACTATTCAATCTCTTCTGTATAAATCTGAATTCCATCATGGGGCTTTTTACACCTTCTTATCATTTGAAACAGAAAGCTTGTGAGCAGAAGGTCGTGCAGACAAGTTCTCTCTATCCCACCCCATCCTCTAAGGAAGTGGAGGGATGGAGAAGGTATTTGGAGAGACCTGAACCTCTTTGTGTTCTAATGAATCTGCCCCATAATTACCTCATTTTATAATGACTAGTTGGTGCCAGAAGCTGAAAGAAAAATCAACCCCAACCTGAATGACCATCAGTCTGTGTCATTAAACAGGGCCTGACCCAATCAACCAGAGCTGTTTAAAAATTTAAATATAATCTCTCTGTGTCTGTCTCTGCATGAATATCTGGAGGCTGTGAGCCTGTCTTAGTTCTTCTAAGAGAACTTTTTGGAAAGGGTTGAACTCCTCTCTCTCCTGCTTAGGATCACAAGCAAGATGGCCCTGATGATCCAAGTCAATGGATGTGCTGCTGTTGGGCCATTTCATCCCCGTAAGGGCCATTTAACACTCTTCTATTTTTTCCCACTGGTGCAAGGGAGCTCTTCAAAGTGAAGGGTCAAGGAACTTGGTGCAGACAATCGCTGCCATCCCCTGAGCTGTCCTTGCCAGCTTTAAATATCTCGGATGACACGGTGAAAGGCTCCCTGCAGGGCTGTGAGAGCCCAGGATGAATGAGGATCCTTGGATTAAATGATGATTAAGTGCCTGCCGGAATGGGATGAATGAGGTGCTGCAGGGCAAGAACTCCTCCATTATCACAGCTGACCTGGGGCCAAACTGCCTCTCTTTCCCCAGCTGTAAAAATGGAAGTTCATTACGTCATGAGTTAAGGTTGGAGTTGGTATCTTACAAACTCTCTTGCTCTGGAGGGCAGAGATCACCTTTCTGTTCACAGCACCAGCCAAAATAATCACAGAATCACAGAATGGCCTGGGCTGGGAGGGGCCTTAATGGTCATCTCCTTCTACCCCATGCCATGGGCAGGGACACCTTCCACTAGCCCAGGTTGCTCCAACTTGGCCTTGGACACTTCCAGGGATGGGGCAGCCACAGCTTCTCTGGGCAACCTGTGCCAGGGCCTCCCCACCCTCACAGGGAACAATTCCTTCCCAATATCTGATCTATACCTGTCTTCTGCCAGTTTGAAGCCATTCCCCCTTGTCCTGTCCCTCCATACCCCTGTAAACAATCTCCCTCCTTGTATCTTTAGGCTCCCTTCAGGTACTGGGAGGCTGCAATTAGGTCACCCCAAAACCTTTTCCAGGCTGAACACCCCCAACTCTCCCAGCCTTTCCCCACAGGAGAGGTGCTCCATCCCTCTAATCATCTCGGGGGCCCACAATGCTGCCCTGCTAATGATATTTAGTAGAAAATTTCCTATAATGGGTTAAGAGATGCAGATTTTTTCCTGGACTGAAATCCTTTGTACCAAGTCCAAATGGCTCCATAAGGGTGTCCCTCAGCAAGCCTTTGTGAGGTGTGATGGAGATGGTCTTCTTCCAGCTCCCTTTCATATCAAGGAGCTTGCAGCTGCTGGAAGACAGATGATTATTGAATATCTCCTGAAAGATGAGGGAGGAACATAACTGTTCCACATCTCCAGGAGAGGAGATGAAGGAGGGAGGAAGTAGAATAGTAATAAAGCAACTAACAACATAAATGCAGTCATCTTGATGTTTGATTTAGGCAGCTGCCTGCTTTTGTAGGACCAGGGAGGGGATGGGGTACAGAGAATGCTGAATTCCTCCTCCTCTGGTGCTTGGGGTGAAGTTCACTGCAGATCTTCCCAGTGCAGATCCAAAAGTGAGGCCCCAGCCTAGCAGGGTCACTGAGCCCACACAGCACTTGGAGCTGATGTGGATTTTTATAGTCCTGCCATCCTGGCAATGACACATCTTGGCATCTGCCTCCCTGAGCCTTCCTTGCACCCTTAATTTCATGTGTTTTCCATTTCATGTGTTTTCCTCCTGGTTTTCCTGGCTGGATCCTCAAAGCCCCACTGCACATCGTGGAATATCTCCCTGCCATCCATCCCGGGGGTTGCATCCGTGTGCTCCATGAAGTGACTGTCACAGCCTGTAAAACACCCTGGGATCATTTCCTGTACAAATTTGGGATCATTACTGTTAAATCCAGAGTGTCTCACCTGCACAGTTTGGTTTTACATCAAATCAATGAGTATCTGAATGAGTGATGAGAAAAATGACCCGTTGCAGGCTGGATGAAGAATTCCTGGCTCTAGGAAAAACTCGGCGCTGTCACTGGGAGCTCCTTGTAATGGAAATCTGGAAATCTGACAGGTTAAGTCAAGAAAGTGGTTTCTCATGGAAAACAACTTTATTTCTTTGCTATCACTGTGCATTTGAACCGTGGTGTTCTCTGGGGGTCTCAAACCTGGCAGGAATCATCGCTGCTATTCCCTGAATGAGTTTGCTGAGCCCCTCCCAGCTTGTCAAAAGGAAAAAAGAAGAAAAAAGGGGGACACAAAGAAGCATTTTTAAAATGGATCCATGACAATGACAAATACCAGTGGTGTTCTTGTGGAGATTTTACATCTGCCTTCCTGGAAGTGACTGTTTCTTGCACAGTCGGTTGATTCATGTTCTCTTCCTGAATGATGGTATTTGCTTGAGTCTTAAATGCTGTCCTGGTCAGGCAGGAATATCAGATGTCATTCTGGTCTTGTTCCATGGTGGCAGTCATGGGCATCAAGAGAAACTTTTCACCCACCTGGTTGAGGGTAGAACCCCAAGAGCTTGGTTTTTCTGCATTCCAATTTGCTCTGGATGACTCTTCTCTTCAAAGAAAGTCAGAGTTCTCCCCAAGATTGTTCTAAATGAGCTCCACAAGTTTCTTCATCCAGGTTTTAGGCTGGGAGCAGCTTTTCTTGCAGCCTGGGTGGTACTTTCTGCCTCTTTGTGCACACAAGGCTGTAAAACAAGCCCTCAGAAAAATCCTGGTGAGTGAAATGTTGACAGAAGGTAACTTGGTGTGTGGGGCAGGGAGGGATGCAGAGATGGGCAGGACGTGCTCTGAAGGCCTCAGGATGGTTGGGCCCAACGTGATTCCCTCTGTCCTGGTGGAGAGCTCTGGAGGAGGTTCATCCAGACAGGTTGGAAGGGAAGGGATGGAAACTGGATCTTAAAATTGCCTTGGTCAGAGGGATGGTTCACGTGGTCCTGGTGGCTGGAGATGACACGAGTGAGGACAACAGGACCTCTGCTGATGGGAAGTGCTGGATAACGCTGCACTCAGGGCTGTCTGCTGAGCTTCTCAGCTCAAAGTCTTGTAAAGAAGGGCCTGCCTGGAGAAAGAAAACATTGTCTTTGCCGAATTCAGGAATATTTAGTAGGAAATGAGCTGTTTTTATGAGTTGATAGGTTTGGGTGCTCGCTGAGGTTGACAAGAGGTTGCTATGAGGGTGTTGGTCTCCTGGACTCTTACCAAGGAGAGGCAAAAAGTCTCTTAGATGTGGTTTGACCAGGATTCAAGGGCTGGGACACACCAGATCTTCTCCATCCTCATTTTCCGAACTGTTTCTGACGTGTTTGTAGGAGCTGTTCCCACTTTGTTCCAGTGCAATCAATGTTCACCCCTTGTACTGAACAAAGGCCAAAGAGACTGTTATGAGCACACCCAGGGGAAAAAAGTAATTCCATGAAGGAAACATGAGATTTCTTTTTTAATCTCTTAATACATTTGCTGAAGGATGGATGTTTCAAGCCAAAAATGGGGAAGGAAGAAAATGTGAAATGTTTCATTTTAGACGCCCTGAAATATATTGCTTTTATGTACTTGAAGGGATTCTTTTGACTTTATGCTTTGAAACAGGACTGATCTAAACTGTAAATAAAAATTAATTAAATGACTCAGACATCATAAATCTTCTACCTTCTGGTCAAATGAAATATTTGGTTGACCTAACACGGCTTCTCTCGGATGCCTTTTCCCAAGGAAAGCGCCTTGTCTTGCAAATGATCCTTCACTGGTCTGGTGGAAGGTGCCCATGGCAGGGAGTTGGAATGAGATGATCTTTAAGCTCCCTTCCAACCCAAACCAATCTGTGATTCTATAAATTTTTTTTTTCTCCAGTTCATTTGGGTCATCAAATGTAAAAGTTCCCTTGTGGCAATAATTATTTTTCCTGTTGTTTCTGCACTCAGAGATATGATTTTTCCCACCCTGAAGTGTCAGCAATCAGGATTTTCCATTGCCAGTCTCCTGTGGAACACATTCCTCTTGAATTAGAAGGGACCTGCTGCTGGATTGGGAAATACTTAAACCTGACAGGGAAACAAAACAAAGGAAATAGAGGAGAATAAAGAAATGAAGATAATGTGTCTGATGGGTCCCTTGCACCAAGGCCTGAAAGGGATTTCTGGGGGAAAAAGGGGTCTAGGATGTGAAAAAGAAGAATTTATCTGTTTATCTGGACTGTTTTGCAACTTCTGTGGTCTGTAATGCCAGAAGAAATACATGGAAAAAAAACCAGTGTAGCATTTGGGCACTGCTGGTGGCAGGTCTTGGCTGTTAAATTGAGTTTAAAACATCTGAAGGGTCTGCTGGAACGGTTCAGACCTCGGAAGGAAACAAAAAATGAAATGCTGAAAGGTTATAAATCTCCCACCAGCGTTTTCCTGGAAAACGTGGAGCGTTACAGGAGCTTTTGTACAACAAAGAGAAGGTCGAGCAGCCTTAAAATGCAGGCCAGCAGAAAGGGCAGCAGCCAAGGAGGAGACAAACCCAAGGCAGACAAGAGTCAAAAAGATGCCAAATTCCAAGCAAAATTCCCTGGGGATGGAAGCACAGGCGGCTCTTGCCCCGTAGGGACCAAAGCCTTTTACTTCCTCTGTTTTCATTGGGAAAACGTTTAAAAAACCCTCAACCCTGCACTGATTATCTCAAGTCTAAGAGGTTTAGAAAAAGGTTATGCCATCAGACCCTCCTGTTCCTCCAAGGAGAGATGAATTGCTGAACAGTTCCTTGAAGATTTCGTTCTGTTTTGGTTTCCCCTCATCATCTTCAGCCTCTCTGTGGGTGATGGGGGTTGGGGCATGGAAGTTTTCCCCAGGTTTTTTTGGATTTCAAGGAAGTCCTAAGGAGGTATCTTCTCTTCATTTCATTCTTCACAAAATGCTTTGGAGGTTCAGTGCCCTTTGACCAGCTGTGGGCTCGTAAAGTGGGGTTTTGGTGAGCAAGGGCAGGAACAACCTTTGGGGCAAAAAACCACTCAATAACCACCTTCTCTCTCAAACCAAGTGTCCCCTCTGCCTCTCCTGGAGAGAGAAAAGGAGCTGGAGCTGAGTGAAGAAGGATCACAGAGTTTTCCAAGCAAATTCCTGGATGGAATTCACCACTCTGAGTGCCGTGGGCTCCTCTCCTTTGGTCTGAGCTTTTCTGGGCTCCGAGCTGTGCAGAGACAGGATTGTCTCCCAGCCTGTTTGGACACTCCTCCATAAAACACTCTGCCTGAGATGACCCTGGTCCAGTTGTGGGCCAGTCCTGGAAGCCCTCGGGCAGGAGGGGAGCAGCTGGGCTGTCCCTGCTTCTCCAAACACTTCTCCCTCTGCCTGGGATTTCTCCTGCCCTCAGGTGTGTTACATTTACATTGTTGTTGTTGCCTTGAGCTGGGAGGTTTGATATGTTCAGACCCTTATTTCTCAGGGTCTTTTATCTCCTGGCTCTTGTCCCACCATCTCAGCACAGACCACAACAGGTTTTATCTAACTTAGGAGGAGGAGGAGACCAAAATCTTGTTAAAATGATTTATTCAGTGGTCCTTTTGTAAGGTTTAGTCAGTTGTGTACCCCCTTCATGACCAAGTGCTTCTTTCTCTTCAAGTTGGATCTTCCCAAGAGGAGCCATTTCTAGAGTTTTAAGGTGAAAAAGTATGGGTTTAAGATTTTTAGTATTTAGAATTATAGATGGTTTGGGTTGGAAGGGACCTTAAAGACCATCTTATTGCACCCTCTGCCACGGGCAGGGACACCTTCCACTAGCCCAGGTTGCTCCAAGCCCCGTCCAACCTGGCCTTGGACACTTCCAGGGATCCAGGGGCAGCCACAGCTTCTCTGGGCAACCTGTGCCATCCCCTTCTCCCTGCACATATCAACATCATTGACATGAAGGGATTTCTTCCAGTGTTCCTAAATTCAAAGCATCTGAGAAGTGCCTTTAATTTAAGTGAATTTCTTGTCACAGTTCTTCAGCAGCAGCAGGGTTTTATCACGGGTGGTCTCACCTTCCAATCATCACATCCCAAATATTTTAATTTACGAAATTATTACACACCATTTCATTTTATTAACTTATTTATCTCCCTTTGCAAAGAGCCCACAGATGATCCAGGACTGCACTACAGTAGGTCCTACACAAACAGGAATTGGATGTGAAACCAATTAAAGGCTCAATTTCCACATGTGGGTCAGTCATTAATCTCTGGTTTGCCAGACAATAGAGCTCCTTTCTCCAGTACAGTGGCCACACATCTGTATTTTGGGAATGGGATTCAGAAGGAATTAAGCTTGTGTGTAAGGTTGCAATTGTTGCATCTTCTTCAGCAGGAAACACTGGCAGCATCTGTTCCAGCACTGCTGGATAATGTGTTTGTTAATGGGCCAGAAAAGTGGGTTGTGAAGATGTAAAGGTCAAAGCCTCCTGTAATTAGGGGGATTAGTCAAGACTGAAGGATTTCGGGAGGCAGGGACTGAGCCATGGGATGGGCAGGGTGGTGGCAGGTGGAAATCAGGGCTGACAGCCATGGAAAGACAGCTCAGGGCATGGGAGGGATAATTTGAGCTTCTGGTGTTAAAACTGAACCCTGAGGGTGGGAACTGTTGGGAAAGGGGGAGAGGTAGATCCGGGTGACACTGTGGAAAGGGAGTGGAAAATCTACTCAGAGCCTGGCAGTAGTGAAAATAGTAATAAACCTGTTAGAATTGCAGGGGGATAAAAAATAAGTGTGTCAATATATGAGCAAAAGACCCTTTCCTGAGCTGCTCTCTGATCTGTGTATCTAATGGAGTATATGGAATGGGAATTAAACTTGTCAAGATGAAAAACAGCAGCACTGAAGCCATATTAATGGAAAATCCAGGGTCACTTAATATAAAGAGATGACTAAATAGGGACATGAGACACGTAAAAAATAAGAAACAACAGGGCAGTGAATCAGTGGTTCCTTTTCTTACTTACGAAAAACGAGCAGAAATTGCAGGTAACTACTGAAAATAGTAACAATAAAGGAACCCCACATGAGGGGAAGCATCATGTTTGTATTTGGAGGACTTCTCATGAGTCCAGAGGAGGCCACAAAGCTGATTAAAGGGATGGAGCACCTCTCCTAAGAGGAAAGGCTGAGAAAATTGGATTTATTTATTTTAGATTTGAAAAAAAGAAGGCTTTGGGGTGACCTTCCAGTGCCTGGAGGAGTCACTAAGAAAAATGGAGAGAGACAACTTACAAGGGCCTGGAGTGACAGGACACAGGGAATGGCTTCAAACTGACAGAGAGTAGGGTTAGATGGGATATTGGGAAGAAATTCTTCCCTGGGAGGGTGGGGAGGCCCTGGCACAGGTTGCCCAGAGAAGCTGTAGCTGCCCCTGGATCCCTGGAAGTGTCCAAGGCCAGGTTGGACGGGGCTTGGAGCAACCTGGGCTAGTGGAAGGTGTCCCTGCCCATGGCAGGGGGTGGAAGGAGATGAGTTTTAATGTCCCTTCCAACCCAGACCATTCCATGATTCCAGGATTCTGTGACACTATGACACAACCTGGGGTGTCAGTCCCTAGATGTTACCAAGGCTGAGGACCTGCATGTGTGATGTCCCAAGACAGTTCAGCATTGCTGGGGCTGCACTCAACTCATGGTTGTGTTCATGGCACCTGCAAGCCTGGAAGAGAGAGGGGAGGAGGGGAATGTGAGACACTCTGGGATTTCCTGTCTGTTCTCCAAGGCCTTTGGTCCAGGCTGCAGTTGCAGATGGATTCTCTCAGTCACCCCTCTCTCCAGAAAAGGCCTTGTTGTGCACAAGATTGTCTCCAGACGGGGGATGGATTTCAGTTGTGCTGCAGGTAGAATGTTCAGGGCTCTGTGCTCTGCTCCCAGGCTGTTCACCTCCCCTACTGTTCAGAGTCATAGTCATGTTGTGTTAGAAGAGACTCATCAGGATCATCCAGTCCAGCTCCTGGCCCTGCACAGACACCCCAACAATCCCACCCTGTCCCTCAGAGCATTGTCCAAACCCTCCTGGAGCTCTGGCAGCCTTGGGGCTGTGCCCACTGCCCTGGGGAGCCTGGTCAGTGCCAACCACCCTCTGGGGGAAGAACCTTTGCCTGAGATCCAACCTGACCCTGCCCTGACACAGCTCCAGCCATTCCCTGGGTCCTGTCACTGGTCCCACAGAGCAGAGCTCAGTTCTTGCCCCTTTGCTGCCCCTCATGAGGATGCTGAAGACCCCAATGAGTCTCCCCTCAGTCTCACATGCAGGTGGAAAGGCCAAGGGTTGTTTTGTCCCCGTTCCATGCTCTGGGACCCTGGTGGGTGACCCTGGGGTGTGCAGGGCCGGGCAGCCCCACAGCACCATCCCGGGGGCTGCTGTCGCAGAGGGGGTGGGTGGCTGGGGAGGAACCTGCCTGTGGCTAAAAATTAAACCCAGGGGGTGGGTGGGGGATCTCCCCACCTCACCCATCTGCTCCCAGGGCTGGCACTGCTCCAGGAATCCTCCTCTCCCACCCCACCCCGGCCCGGAGTGGTCGGTCTCTCTGGTTGCTGTCTTGTTGAAACGAGCTGGGCAGAGACACCTCACCCATTTCCTTGCCTAGTTTCTATGGTGATATTCCACTCAACTGTTTTCAGCAGGTCTGGCTTTATTTCCCTGCAGATAAGGCAGCCTCTGCTGATATTCTGCAGCCTGGGCTCTACATCTTGGCAAGGGGCCGAGGGTTTGAGCCACTCAAGTGAGATGGCCCTGGGTAGGACGTGTTTCACGCTGGCTTTGGCAATCGCTGCCATTATCTCCTGAAATGATATTGTGATTGTTTTATGGCTGCTGTTCGATGCCCTGAGCTGGGAGCCACATGGAAATGTGCTTTCTCGTGTTCTTCCTCTGTGTTCCCTGGTGCAGAAAGCTCAGGGACCGCCAGCTCGGGCTCGGGGAAGGGAGGCTGAAATCCAGTGGGAGGGAAATGTGTGAGAGAAGGGTGTTGGAAGCAGTGGGAAAAGGGGCTGTGTGGGGATGTTCAGGCTGGCTGGGTCTGTGCTGACTCCAGGTGAGTAATTCACACCCTTTTCCCTCCATGAAGGAGATGTTGCAGTTCCCATCCCCACTCCACCCAGGAGGCCTTTGGGAGTAGATCTACCTGTGTTTTTCTCCAAGGTGGCCTGAAATTTTTGGATGCTGGAGAGGGAAGGTGATGAATGTCTCCCCGTGTGCATGGGGGATGATGGGGATCACTTTCCTGCTCCTCTTGGGGCTGAACATCTTCCCTTATTTTGGCTCTCAGGGCTACAGCTCATCCATCTCCACAGAAACTGTCAGTCATGGAGATCCCAAAGGATCCTGTCCATCACTCAGACCTCAGAGGAGAAGGCTCAGTCCCACTGTTTGCTGCTCCAAGGGCTGCAGAGGGTTGTGAAGTGAAGCAGTTTAGCTCTGACTGGGTGCTATTTGGGAATGGAGATGTTCTCTTTAGCCTTCTCCAAAGAAAACAGGGTTCCAAACTTGCCTTCACCCTGCACAGTTGCTGTGACAGGGGTGGCCTCTCCCTTTCTCTGTGTGCAGGGTTTGATCCTGCCAGACAACTCAAAGTCTTTCCTGAGGCTCTCCAACCCATGTCAGTGTGTTTGGTGCAGAAGGCAGGCAAATAGACCTGGGGAGAAAATAGAACCCCCCAACTCAGCAAACCAGGCTGTGACTTCTGAAAGGACCTGAAAAGTGCAGTTATTTTAATGATTTAATAACTTTCCTGCAGGTGTGGGGGGGGGGAGAAGGAAGACTGGGAATATTGCAGCAGAGCTCATGGCAAAGAGTCATATTATCAGCATGGTTTTGCTCTGAGCGGGAAAAAGAGGATGGGCAACCCCAAATCCCTGGGGACCAGGGGCCCTGCAGTGTCTCAGGCAGCTGAGACCTTGTGAAGTGAGAACATCTTGAGAGCCACCTCCCTTTGCCCTGGGGATTGTTGGACCCTCACCTCAGGTCTTTCTCATTGTCCCTGGGTTTAAGGGCTGCCATGCTGAGAAGTGCCTGGGAGTGTGGCTGCAGTGTGACAGGCAGGGAAGCAGGAGAGCAGGGAAGCAGGAGAGCAGGGAAGCAGCTCTGCTGTGGGCTCACACGGCATCTGTGCCTTCGCAGGAAATGCGGTGGCACCGTTGAGTCTCCCGCGCCGTGACGTGACGCAGGGACTTGGCTCCTTCCCTGCTCCACTTCACACCCCTCCCAGGCACCGCTGAGCTCACCCGTGGCATTTTAACAGACCCACCACCCAAGCTCTGGGCTGAGCCTTCCAGCAAATTCCAGCCCTTCCCAAAGGGCCGCAGCTCAGAGAAGACCTGTGAGAACAAAGGAGGCTTTTGCTCAGTGAGTTGTGAATTTAAGCTCGTGCCAGGCCCCCTCTGAAGGTGTTGCCCCCACCTCCCACAGCTGGAGTGACTGAGGGTGGAGCATCATCAAACCACGGGCTCGGGTCCAACCACCTGTGATCAACACTCAGCTCCTTGGCCAGCTTTGGAAGGGGGGAGGTAATCCTGCCTTGGACTGGAGAACGGATTGGGATAAACCCACCACTGTTTCTGAAAGGCTCAGAGCCCATGGATTTTATGGAGAAACCACAGCACACCTCCAGGAAGCACTCCTTGAACCCAGAGCAGATCCCTGGATGTCCTGGATGTCCTATGAGGAGCACAGGCATGATGAGGGTGGTGGGACCCAGAGAAGCTGTGGCTGCCTCATCCCTGGAAGCATCCAAGGCCAGGCTGGAGGGGGCTTGGAGCAACATGGGATAGTGGAAGGTGTCCCTGCCCATTTCAAGGGGTGGAATTAGATAATCCTTAAGGTCCCTTCCAACCCAAACCATTCTAGGATTCTATGAACTCTGTTTTGAAGAATAAAAATGTTTTCCTGTGCCCAAGTAGAAGATATTGATGTAGCAGGTGGTGTTGGACAGTTCAGGAAACCTCCTAAATTAACTGCAAGTCTCCAGGACACTTATGGATCCAGAGCAGTGTCCAACTCCATGTTTCACAAGGAAAGTTCAGTAAAGGTCTTAGTTACAGACAGGAAGCAACTACAGACAAGTGACCTGTGGTGCAGCTAATTGTGCTGCTTTGGTTTATTTTCGTCCATCTCAGACTAACAGCTTGTATGTCTGACAGAAGCTTGCTTTTGCTTTTCCCCTTCCAGTCAAGGATTATTAATAGATGAGGCATCAACAAAGAAAAGACCATTTGAGAAATAAGATGGGACACTTGCTCCACAGTGGAAAAAAACAACAGCACACACCCACATGAAACATTCTTTTCTTTTTAAAGAGCATTGACAAGAAAGGCCTCTTTCCTTCGGGAGGCATTCGTATTCCCCAGAGTTCATGATTCAGCCAGCACTGCTGCTCTCTTCAAATAGATAAAAATCTGAAGGACTTTTTTTCTCCCTATTGTGCCTGAATGATTTTAACTCAGGTCAGATGCTGACTTGCAAAAGGCTGGGCTGGAGCATCATCTCCTTTTATCACTCCTATCTGAGACTTCATGGTCTCTCTTCAGGCTCTAAATAAAATGGGACTAAACATAATAAAATCTCAGGCTGCAGGGCAAAATATAATTACCTGGAGGGATCAGGAAGAAATTGTTTTTCTTTGGTGAATAGCCCTGATTAGTGCCCTGTGGGTCGATGATGGAATTGCTGATGAGCAGTTCTGGGCTGACACTGCAAACAGGCCCCATGTGCCAAAGGTCTTGGCTTGTGATGTGCTGATGGCTCGTTTCATGGGGCTTGGAAGGGGGGTTCTGAAAAGCAAAGAAACTTTATCTCTAGGTTCTGGAAGACTTTTGGATTCAGGGCTGAAGGAGGACTTCACAGCAGACCAGTGTGAAGGAGCTAAAAGTATTTTTGGAGAAAGAACGTGCTGCCTCCGTTCAGGCACTGAGCTGTTCCCAGGGAGCCACCACCCATGGGATGCTGCTGCTCTGGTGTGTGGCCTCCTGGGAAACCCCAGTGGTGTATTTGTCCTGAAATCTTGGCCCCTGTAGTGCTTCCTTCAGCTCAACAAGCAGACTCCAAATGCAGAAATGGTTTTCAGAAAGAATTTATTTGGTCAGTGCAGCACCTGCCCATTTCCCCAGGGATCCTGGTGGAAGATCCCATCCATTAGGTAAATTCTTGAGAGTGTGGGGAGCACTGATGGGGAGGGCCTGCCCCTCCTCTTCCTCTCATGTGACTGTTTGATAGATAAACCTGGTGAAACCCCTTTGGAAAGAGAACAAGGGCTCTGCTCTTTTCCTTCAGGGGGGGCCATGAAAGTCCCGTGCTCTGGGATCCAGGGAAGGCAGCAGAAGTGCCAGTCCTGCCTTCAGAACAGGGTGGCTGCATTTGAGACCTTTTTAGAGACCTTCTCTGCTGGGTTAAACCAAACCAGAGTTGTATTTCCTCACAGAACCAGTTTTACTTGAGCTAGGCCACAAATCCCCTGTAATTTTTAGTGCACGTCAGAGAAACCAAAACCAAACTCATATCTCACTTGTACTTCTTGCTGTCCACCAGAGCTGCATTTTCAGTGGTAACTCAGTGATCTGGGGTCATTTAGCCCTAATTTTCCTGTTTGTCTGGTGCAAATGAAAATAAAGTTGCCACAGAGACAGCATTTTTATATATCTCCTCTGGCCTGATGGGCTGTATTTCTTCTCTGTCCTGTTGGCTACAGATAATTGGTGGCTCAGGTACCATTAAAATTTTAAAAAGCCTTTAACAGATTGATATAAAGTGTTATAGTCTTGGAACTGATCTCTGAATCACACAGAAAATAAGAAATATTACATCTCCAGAAGTCCTGTTAGTTATCTGCCTGAAATATGGAGATGTGCCGAGCCTCCAACTGCTTTGCCAGAAGTACAGACACAAAAATTAATAACCTGTGGGCTTTATGAGGACCTGCACAAACAAGAAGGACATGTAACAGGGACCATGCAATTCACAACTTGGCAAAGTGTGCTTTTTCTTGGAGTTAAATCCTTAATCTTATTAAAATTTTATTTATAAAGTACCTTCTTGGAGGCACTTAAGGTGTTGCACAAGCTATAAAAATGCCCTAATAAAGAAAATAGCCTCATAAAAAAGTACAGAAATGAAAAGAAGTACTAAAAAGGTGCCATCATGAAGACAGCAGCTATTACAAGTCATATATTGATGTCAAAATTGTCCCTCCTCATGCTGTAAAGATTAATAGTTTGCCACTGGGAGCTCAGATACCATGGTGACAGGACCAGGGTTAGACTTGCAGGAGAACAGAAGAGATGGAAAAGTCAAAGTCAAAAAAAAAAGGCCTGTGGACGTTGTAAAGTGGGGAATGTGGGGAATGTCAGCCTGGATCAGAGCAGGCCCTGGGAACAGGGAGGGAACTGGGGCTCTGGGCAGCTCTTGGTTGGGTCCCTGCCATCCTGCCCGTGCTCTTTGGGGCTAAATTAGGACAATAACTGTTTTTTAGCTTGAATAATTAATGACCAGAGTCTGGTCTGGTGGAAGGTGTCCCTGCCCATGGCAAGGGGTGGAATGAGAAGGGCTTTAAGGTGCTTTCCAACCCAAACCATCCTGTGTTTGTCCAGCTCTGCCCAGTGAAAGCAAAGGTGTCCTCTTGGTATTAGTGTTGAGCTGAGGATCTCGTGGCTTTGTGCTTATGTAGAGGTAGAAAATCTGTGTCATCCCCTCATCTCTCCCTGTTCCCAAGTGTTCCCATCCTGCAAAGTTTCTGGTCCAGGTATTTCGAGAGCTGTGGCTCCTGAGTACTGGTGTCTCTTAGGCTGGGATGGAGGTTGTGTTACCTTCCCTGTGTGGGCAGTTCTGGGGGATGACAGGGATGTGCTGGGGGTATAGGAGATTAGAGACTGTGGAGAGGCACAAAAAGTGGCTGATCCAGCTGGAGACAGCCCCCACTATTGTACAACACCGGTGGCACAGCAAATCGTGCCTTTTTTTTTTAAAAAAAAAAAAAAAGCGGGTTTTTAATCAGTGGCAATTGCTGTGTGAGCTCTCGGGAAGAGGAGCAAAACATACCCCCGCTCCCGTCCCCACCTCCGTCTGCAGCCCCCAGTTTGTTCTGCCTGCTCTATTTTTGCCTTCCCAGAGTTACTGGGAGAACGAGATTAGCAACCGATCGTTTATGCTGATTTCCTAAGCACCGAAATGCCTTTCATTAAAGCTGTCACTCACGGCAGAACGTTAAATGGTGCGTTCGCTTTTGCCACGTGCTGCAACTACGGATGCAGCTCCGGGATGGAGACGTTTGGATGCTGCTGGTTGTGAATTTGCCTCGTCCTGAAGAGAGAGGCCAGCAAAAGCAGCTGGAGGAGGCACTCAGTCAAAGCTGTGTCTGATTCCATCCCCCAGTTCTCCCTGGAAAGCTGCCGTGTGGCAGGATCAGCTGCGCGAGCAGGACGCGGGGTCCTGTGTGATCCCCGTTTTTAGGCAGCCACAGGTGAAGATGCTCTCACAGCCTGAAGGAAGCAAGGGCTCGTTTGTTGGCTGCATTGACAAGGAAAGTCTACTTTGGCCTCCCAAGGCTGTGGAAAATGCTTCCCAGGCTCTGATTTAGAGGCATTTACGGCTGGAGGTGAGGGTGTGTCTCTCTCCAGGGTGGGAAGATGGCAGCCCCATAAAAGCTTTCAGCAGGGCTCCCCAGAGGCGCTGCAGCAGGGCTGGCTCTGAGCTGGGGGTGGGAGGCTGAGAAGGGCTCTGCCTCCAGCTCATCCCGCTGTTAACCCCTCCGTGCCAGCTCAGGTGTCTGCTCCCACCCCCCGGCACCGGGGGGATTTTCTGGAGGTGGTGGAGTCCCCGTCCCTGGAGGTGTTTAAGGACAGACTGGATGTGGCATCAAGGCCACGGTCTGGGTGATAAGGTGGGGTTGGGTCACAAGTTGGACTTGATGGTCTCAGAGGTCTTTCCCAACCTGGTCGATTCTGGGATTCTCTGCCTGGCTCTGGAGCAGTGCATGGATTTTCTGACACCCCACCAGGCTCCCAGCCAGCTCCACCTGCCCTTCCAGGCTCCAACAAGAGCTTTGGGGTTGTACACGGCAAATAATTGGGCCCAGCCTGTGATCCCCTGCTTTATTCCCCTCGTCACCACAGGCAGAATCCTCAGCCTTGAAAGGCTGCTGCAATTACCCACCTCACCCCCCACTGCCTCTCCACGAGCTCCATTTTGATCCACGATACTCCTGGCAACTTGTAGCGTTACCTACCAGCGCTTTGATGTTCAGAGACTGAAGTATGTCAGAGGCAGCATAAAAATTGCATGTAATTATCCCTGGTCTGGGTCCGTGGGAGCAGGCAAACATCAATATTGATGTGTGATAGCGTTTCTGCTTTATGTGCCAGCACATCTCTCCTCTCGCCGTGTTCAGCGGGGGTTTTTGATCCCTGCCTGTGCTGCTGCACCATTAGAGCAGCTCTCGTGCTGTCTCCTCTCCCCGGGGGCTGTGCCTGGGGCTGGGGATCGAGGGCTGTGCTGGAGCCGCAGCTCATTACAGAGGATGGAGCCCGGCCCCGGGGATTGGCGGCGGCTGCGCAGCCGGGAAAGGGGCGACAGGTCCCCAAAGTGTCTCTGCTCCGGGTCCCATCCCTGTCTGTGCTTCTGCACCACTGCTGACATCCATGAATAATTGAGGGAGATGGAAGAGGGAGGATGAGTGCTCTCCTGGCCGGGAGGAGGGAGGTGTTGGGAAGAGGGGAGTGGGAACAACCCTGTGACAGCCATGGACTGGGGGAAGGAGGGGATCAGGTGTGGGGTGTGTGTTGGGGGGCTTATCCAGAGAAGGAAGTGCTGTTCCTTGAGGAAATGGATCACTCTCATCGCCCTGAGGATGCAGGGACACGCTACAGAAGGGTGCAGAGAGGGGCTGGTGATGGTCGGCAGCGTTTGGACACACAACACCCCCCGTGGGACAGAATCCTCAGCGGCTCCGGCTCTCCCTGACTCGACCTAAAATCCCAGCCACAAACAGGCATTTCCCACCTCGCTTTCCTCTCTGCACCCAGCCCGTGTTCCTGCTCTTCTTTTTCCAGTGTTGGTTGTGTTTGGACTTCAGGATTTTGTGTCCTGAACATCTTTAGAGGAACGTGCTGGGCAAAGCCTCCCCGGGCAGGAGGGAGTGGGTGAGAACAGGGAAGTGTTTGGGCAGGAACGGGGTCGTTGGGTGAGATGATCCAGCCCTGATGGACTGTGGGCTGGGCAGGGGGGTTCCCAGTGGGACCTTGCCATGCCCAGGTGGGGTTTGCTCTGAGCCAGAGCTCAGGAATGAGCCTGGACAAGGCTTTTAAGAGGGTTAAATAACAAAGAGCCACAACAGAGGGAAACTGTGGGATGATGATACCATCCCCTCTGGGACAGGGCGTGTGTGGGGGCAGAGAGCAGCAGGGATGGAGGGGTCTGTCTGTCTGCTCACAGCAGCATCAGGCACTTGGAGCACTGCAGGCTCAGCAGTGCCCAACCCTGCCCCAAAATAGGTGCACCTTCAGGCTTCCAAACTCCTGACCTTTGGAAGGTTTGACAAACCTGGATCAGGAATCTGTGCCCTGGAGTCTTGCTGACACCCCTCCAGCACATGGAGAACAATCTGGTGTTTCTGAATGGGGAGGAGAGAGGCACAAACTGATGTTGCTACAGGACATGAAACATGGACTGACAAAAGCTCTGATGGCTGTGGGGTGGCTTTGTGGTGTGTGAGCCCGTGGACTGAGCTCCTGATGGCATTTTATGATGCTCTGGGACAAAGAAAACATTTAATCCTCTCTGTAAAGATGTATTTCCCTGCGCAGAGGTCACGCTTACACCTTATTTCTGCCCCTTGAGTATCCATCCTGATGATTCCACATTTGCCCAAGCCTTCAGGGAGCTGTGCCCGTTCTGCATGGATGGACCTGGGAGCAGTGTCTGCCCTGAGCACGATCCATGCGGGAGGTTCCTCATTATTCCTGGTGCCAGCCCTTGGAGGAGCGGTTTGATGGGAAATGTCACTGCTCTGGTATTTGTAGCTGTGAATGGTTCCTCCCAGGGGAAGCTGCCATTTTCCTAGGACTGCATCAAAATGGATTTCCTGCCCAGATATGGAGCAAACCATAGCAAGTGCAAAGAAAGGAAAATACTCCCTTCTAGTCACTATGAAACTTCTAATCCTCCACGTACACAGGAGTGGAATCACGTTTTCTGTGCTGCTTTGCCCCTGTGGTCACTTAAAAAATATCCTTTACGTGAGGTACCTTGAAAACTTTTGGTCCTTTTAAAAAATACTGTGTAGTGTAGAATTAAAGGATACCCTGAGTGGGAAGGAACCCAAAGGGATCATCCATCAGTCCATGTGCCCTGCACAGGACACCCCAACAATCCCAACATATCCCTGAGAGCGTTGTCCAAACACTCCTTGAGCTCTGGCAGCCTTGGGGTTGCCAATAGTAGATACTATTGGAGTATCTACTACCTAGATACCAATATTCTAATATCTATTATATAGTAAATATAGAGTGTATTATATATAGTAGGTGTAGAACTCAAGCTATAGTACATTATCACGTTGTCAGTGTCAGCTCCTCTTTATTTTTAATTTTTCCTAATTACAATCAAGGCACCCAGAAACATTTTTTTTTAGCAGTTTTCTCCCCTTCCCTAAAATTAGTTGCTTTGATGAGGAGACTCTATTATGCTTCAAAGTGAGGTTGGGTTGCTGTAAAGCTGTAAATTGAGTTCCACAGGGGCTGCTCACGTCAAGGGGGAACTGAGGAGAGAAATTTTACTCTCCAGTTAAGCACCAGTGCAGCCTCTGAGGCTTTCCTGGATATGTTGGTTCACAGACATTTCCAAGAAAAACTGACTAGCTCACAGTTGTTTTGAAAATGTAAAACTTTTAATGTTGTACTTTGGTTCAGTGTCCCCCACTATTGTGGTGGGAGGTTGGGGTGAGTGATCTCGTTTGGTGGATTTATTCCTGTACTCACCAGTCTAATCTGATTGCAAAGAGGCTGGCATTAAATAAATATTATTTTTGTTTTCAAAAAAACCTTTTCTTCACTAAAATGCCTTATTTTAAAGAAGGTTACAGTTGATATTGGCCTGGATTGTTTAAATCCCTAAAAAAATTACTTTTTGCTTTAAGAACAAGAGTCAGTTCCCAACAACTTTTATTTCCAGCATATTGTAACTTCTCAGTGCAATTAGCAGCAGTCTCTGCTGCAAGGCAGTCATTTAAACCCTGACCTAGGGCTGAGATTAAACAGTCCTTTTGCAGGTCTGTCCCTGTGTTGGCATATTTGACGTATTGCTGATCCAATTAAGTTTTCACACAATGGCTGTATTGTCACTGCAGGACTGCTTTGTTTATTAACCTTTCCTAGTGAGGAATTCCTTCCCTAACCCTCACCAGACTGGACATATGTTCATCTCACCCAATGGAGAAGGAAAAGTGTCAGAGGGAGGGGAAGGAGCTGCAGTTCAGGGGTGGGAGGTGACCACGGCTCCACCGGGGCTCAGGTTGGGGGGTTCAGCAGTTTGTAGGTGGCAGCTGCTGGTACAAAGTTAAAGATTCCAGATGGTAATATTAAATATGCTTCATCCATCTACCCTTCCATTAAAGCTTTAGGTGGTTTGCTACCTTGAATCCCCCATGTTTTTGTGGAAATAATTTTGATCTCTGCTGTGATTTTAACCCGGTTGTGTCTGGTCTCTGTTGCTCTGGAGTAATGGAATCACAGATTTGTTTGGGTTGGAAGAGACCTTAAAGCTCATCCAGTCCCACCCCCTGCCATGGGCAGGGACACCTTCCACCAGCCCAGGTTGCTCCAAGCCCCGTCCAACCTGGCCTTGGACACTTCCAGGGATGGGGCAGCCACAGCTTCTCTGGGCAACCTGTGCCAGGGCCTCCCCACCCTCACATCCATTAATGTGTCACTTCAGACCTGTGATGATGTTTCTGCTCCTTGACTGCCTTGTCTCTGATGTGTTGGAGAAACTGTCCTGTGGGAGGGCCCCTTGTCCCACCAGGACACCTCGGTTGGGTTTTGCTGTGTTTGCACCTCATTGGAAGCAGCGGGGGCTCCCCTGGAGACAGACCTCCACCAGGCCTGGGGGTGGGTGCTGTGGTTCTCACTGCACAGAGCCAGCAAATTGATTCTGACTTGGCTCTGCTTCGTGCTGTTATCAGGTGTGTGATTAATAACACACGTGATCTCCTCCTCCCCATGCCCAGACCCTCTGGCTGTAGATGCACAAACCCCCAGGACTCAACCTGTGGAGTCATCGGTGGCTCCACAGAGGGGAAAACTCCCCAAATCCCTGGATCTTTTCCAACCCCACTGGGGAAGAAGTTTCCCCCACAGAATCACATCAGCTGCTCCTCACCAAGCCTGGCTGTGAATTATTGGGCAGTCAATCAACCCTGTTAAAAAAAGACCCCAGACTGCAGGCTGACATTCATGTTATCTGGAATTATTGACCTAAATTGTACTTATAGGGTCTAATCTTTCCATGGAAATGAAACTCAATCTGCCATCAAATCAGACAGATATAATTTTACAATCACTTTGCAGAGATATAATGGCAGTGCCACAAGGAGGAAAGAATGGGATGCAACTGTCTGTGAGACCAGGTCCAGACACCTTCCCAAGCCATTTCTGCTGGTGAGTTGTACCTGTGGGAGGACTGCAGGGGCATGGATTTATAGCTAACAGTTTTCAAGCACATCCTGAGTCCCACTCCAAGCTTGAGAGGTGATATCAGGACCTTGCCTGTGAGAGTTTGCAGCATCACCATGTCTCTGTGTTCTTTTAGCATCCAGCAACACAATTATAATGGTCCCTGTAAGTCCAGGCATCAAATCCTCTGATTTTGGTTTCCTGCCACTGTTTTTCCCATGCAAGTTCTGGCAGAAGAAGAAGTAAACCTGTTGTAAAATATTAGCAGAGCAAACCTTCCTCTTCAGGTGCCACAGAAGCAGCAACAGGAGGGGACTTGAGGTAACCCAAGTGCCTCTTTATCATAATTCACTGTGCTCCACATCAGGTCTGTCACAAGTTCAAAGCTTGACTCCATCCCTAATCAGTGAAACATCAGTAACACACTTAAGCCAGCAGGATTTATTCCTGTGGTTAAATCCATGCTTACAGGCTTTGTTGGATCAGGGCCTGCACAAACATGATCAGTGAGAGTTGTCCACGTCGTTTGCTTTCCATAATTTTAAACCAAACCCGTGTTTATTCCCTCTCGGTTTTGTCTTGTAGCCAAAGTTTTCTGGCCCTTTTTTTCTTTGTTCTCCTGCATCCACCCTGGAGCAACTCCCAACAGCCCAGACTCTGTGCAGCTCATTTCCCTGCTCAGACATTTACCACCCTGTAGGAATTCTTTATTTAAGTAGCAGCCTGGCTCTGAGCAGGCTGTGGAGAGGAGGTGAAGGCTGTTTGACTCCCCAGGTGCTCCCTCTGACAAAGAACAGGAGTCAAACCTCCTTTAGGCTTTACTCCAGTGTTTGTTCTGCTCTGGCTGCTCTCCTTTGGAAATGGCACCTACGGTGTCCACAGCACCCTTTGAGAGCTTGCTGGGAGACAAAAAACATTGGATGGGACTGGAAAAGAGCAAGGTTGGCTCCCAAACTCAACACAAAGTTCTGTTACATCAATTAAAGAAGATTTTCTTTCCTCTAGTTACCCCTAAAAATATGGATTATTCATTCCAACACACCAGTTACCTTGTTCATCAGTTTGGGAAGCTGAGTAGGAGGGAAAATGCTCCAAACACCTTGGGCATCCTTGGGAATTCAACAGTCTGGAGAGCAGACATGCAGCAGCTTCCCATTTCCTCCCCTTTACCTGTTCAGCAGCAGCAGCTCCTCTGTGCCATTCCAGTCCTAAGGGCTGTGCAGCAACCTGGGCATTGCTGGGGCACAGTGAACCCCACCAAGGCTTGGAGGGCCTTTGTGCCTCTTAAGGACCTACAGTTCTCCCAGAACTGCCCTATTTTTTTTTTTAATGCCTTAGATATTTTTAGATCTTGAGAGACAAATATAGTTAATGCATTCAGCACTGACGTCAAAGCCAGAGCCAGTGGGTAGCTGGAATAGCTAACATTTTATTTAATCATCTTGGTAAGCAATTTTTTTCCCCCCTTCTTTTCTTTTTTTGGTGAGAGAAAGAGGATCTAGAAAGGCAGTTCAAGCTGGGCCAGGCTGTGAGTATTGGGGAAGGTTGGTTTGTTTTGGTCTCTGAGAGGAAACTCATTCTCCACCTTGTTGCTCTTCAGGCAATAGTTTATGTTGGAAAAGTGAGGCTGAGGTGCTCTGCTGGGAATTTGGCATCATCAAAAGGTTGCTCTTGATAACTGGTCAGTTGTGTTCGTCCCTTTTTGTGCCTGATCCGTGAGGATGTGAATCCCAGAGCAACACAGAGCTCTTGTGTTCTGCTCTCTGGTTCAGACCCTGGGGTGTTGGGCACTGGGAAATCAGCCAGGGCTGGGTTAAACCATAAACTGTGGCCTTTCCCTGTCATGAGACACACAAGGAGAGTTAGTGTGGGAATTAATCCAGGGTATAACTGTACAAAACCCACCACCACAAGCACCAAAAGCTTATTATTACTATTATATCAGTGTGCAGAGGCTCTGGCTGGTGTAACATTCTTGGTAAAAAAGGTGGAATAAACAGATAAATAAACTGACAGGAATAAAGATCTCCAGCCATACAGCTCCAGTGAGAGTATAAGCCCATCAGGTTAATGCTGGGAAATGTTGTGTCCACCTCTTTTTAGTAAGTTTTCCGTGTTAAACTCTCTCTTGGAGAAGGGCAGGTTTGGAGGAGCAACGTGTTTGATCGGGCACTTCCCCGGGCTGGGGGGGAGCAGCAGCAACCTGTGCTTTGGCACTTGGCACCACTGTTGCTGGGCTAAAGTGCTTCCTTTCTGTTCCCCAACACATGCACTGAGAAAAGGGGAGCGTGAGCCTGCTTTTGTGGGAGGTTGGGGGATTGAGCAGCCCTGATGGAAAGGTGTGTTTTGCTCGGGGCTAAATCCCAACTTGCCTCTCAACAGTCAGCCAAAGTCTGTGAGCATCTTAACACTGTGAGTTAAAACTCGAGGCTAATGCAGAAGGGATGCTCCTACAGGTAGCTTTAGAGCTGTTTAATTGTTTCTCCTTAAAGCAGCCCGGGGACTTGCTAAAATTTGGCTGTGCTGAGCATATAAACCTGTAAGGTTCTTGTAGGTTGTGTAACACCATGAAATAACTGCAGAGCACTGAGGAATATCCATGGGG
Source organism: Neopelma chrysocephalum (assembly GCF_003984885.1). Classification (NCBI taxonomy): domain Eukaryota; kingdom Metazoa; phylum Chordata; class Aves; order Passeriformes; family Pipridae; genus Neopelma; species Neopelma chrysocephalum. The sequence goes on from NW_020897735.1 coordinate 1,118,542, forward strand.
CTCCCTGCCCCAGCTCTTCCCATGGAGCCAGATGGTGAGAAAAGCTCTCTGGTGGCTCCAGGTATTAATCTGGGCCTGGCTAGTCCTGGTCTCTGTGGTCCCTTTTGCTTGTGGTTGTGCCCAGTCTCTCTCTGTGACCCACCTTGTTCTGCTTCATGACTCGAGGTTGTTTTATCTTCTGTGCCAGAGAGTTCCTTCTGTCCTTCTGTGGCACCTGCAGGCTGGAGGTGAGGCTGCTGAGCATCCCCACACCCTCCTGGGAGCTGCCCCTTGTTTCCCTGCTCTCTTTGCTTGGCAGCTGCAGGGCAAAGCTGAGACTTGCTGCACATGGCAGAGCCCACAAGGTTCTTTTATTGTCTAAGAATATTGGAAAAAGTGACTCCAGGGCCCCTCACAAGCAGGTTCTGCCTGTGCCTCAGACTGTTTTGCCTCCTGTGAGCCATCCAGCCTGTCCCTCCCCTCCCACTGCCAGCAGCTCCCATCATTCCAGCTCTACCTCAGGGCTCATTCTCCAGGTAACAATGTTCTTTCTCTGCCACAGTAAACCCAAACGTGTTTCTAAACAGATAGGTCTCTTTGTGCTATTATGTGACTTCATATCTTTTTGTTTTCCTAAGCGAACGTTGCAGCAATCCTCATTAGAGGAGATTTTTGGGGGAACTTACAGGAATTAAAGCCTTGGGGTCTGTTATAGGGCGTGGTGGCCCAGAAGTGAGCTGGTCTCGTGATTTATGTTCAGCTCGGACTAGGTTTGGGCCCTGACCAGCTCTGATTCAGCCACAGAGCAATGACTTTCTAGCCTAAATTGATTCTGTGAAGGGTTCTGCTGGGATTCCTCTTTTCTCTTTGCCTGGTGAGCACATCAGGTAGGTGATCTCAGCTGGAGCCTGCCAAATATTTTAATCTTGCCCTGCTCTAGCTGTTGCAAAGCTCAGCACGTTCTGAAGTGAAGGTCAGCATTACCTGCACCAACCTTCTTCGGACCAGCTTAGATCCTGAATGCCTGGGAAAGGATTTTGGGTGGTATGTTTTTGTCTGGGATCTTAACAAGCAGAAGAGCTTCTAAGATTCCTTATAGAGCTGCAAAGTTTCTCCAGGGACTTTAGCCTGGAGAGCAGGAGGAGGCTCAGGGGAGACCTTCTCACTCTCTGCAACTCCCTGACAGGAGGGGGGAGCCGGGGGGGGGTCGGGCTCTGCTGCCAGGAACCAGCAGCAGGACAAGAGGGCCCAGCCTGGAGCTGCCCCAGGGCAGGTTTAGGTTGGCCATTGGGAAGAAGTTGTTTGCAGAGAGAGGGATCAGCCCTTGGAATGGGCTGCCCAGGGAGGGGGTGGAGTCCCCGTCCCTGGAGGTGTTGAAGCAGAGCCTGGATGTGGCATCAGTGCCATGGTCTGGGTGACAAGGTGGGGTTGGGTCACAGGTTGCACTCGATGATCTCAGAGGTCTTTCCCAACCTGGTTGATTCTGGGATGCCTGTAGGTGCCACTGCAGTATAAATGCAACAGTTTGCCCGTTCTCCAGGGAAAGGAATTGGGCTTGTTCATAGTTTTGCAGCTCTTGGTGGGGCTGCATGGCCATGGCAGAGCAGGCTGGTGCTGTTCACTCAGCAAAGCCCCAGCAAAGTGCTCTGCATGGTAATGAAGGCGGCTCCATGAAGTCAATACCTCCAGTTTCTCTGCAGACACCCCCTGCCAGGGTATTTATAGCCCACCTGCTGGTGGGTGGTGTGATTCTTTCTTGTATTGCCTCTTTCTTTTCCTATTTTTTTTTTTTAAATTTTCATTCATGAAGGCTGAGGCTGCGCCGCCCACTCGGAGCGATGCTGGATCCTGGGCTCCTGCAGCAGCACAGCTCCAGTTCCTCCCTGAGGTGCCCGCTCTCTGCGGGGAGCTGGTCAAACTGGGCAGGATTTCTGCCTGGGGATGGACAAAATCCCAGTGTCCCACATTGTCTGGGTGCCTCGAGGGACTGTGGTCCTCGTACAGAACTGCTCTGGGTTTGCTGTGTCTCCTCTGGGCTTGTTGCTGTCTCCATCTGAAGTTTTCCTCCTCCTCCTCCTCCTCTGGTGAACTCAAATCAATCTGGCCTGGGCAGACTGAGGTTGTTTTATGACCCTGAGATGAGCTCAGTTGGTCAGAGCACGGTGGTGACCATGCCAAGGCTGCAGGTTCTATCCCAACATGGACTATTTGCTTAAGAGCTGCACTTGATGATCCTTGTGGGGCCCTTCCAACTCAGAATATTCTGTGATTTTGTGCCCCAACTTGATTGTCTAAAGGCATTTACCCCCCTTTCCCTTCTGAAAACCGGGGCTGCTTTACCAAGTCTCTACTTTTACACCCAGAATCCCTTCTTGCTGCATTTTTTTACATCACTCCACCCCTTCAGCAGCTTCCCCAGCATCTCCACACCCACCCCTGCTTGCCTGCAGGGTCTGCCTCGCTGGTGTCTTCATCGCCCCCTTCTCCCTGACAGCTCCTCTGCTGTTCCTCATGAACCCTGATGCCTTCCCTGGTGCCTCAGGCCTACGCCACCTTCTTGCTTTCTTTTCCATGGTCTTCCCAGGAAAAAAAAAAACAAACCTCCCTTTGCTAAAGAAAATGAGCTGTGCAAGCCCCAACTGCTTGAGAGCCTTCACTACCTCCCTGAGCCACCCATGGGAAGGGAGCTGGGATGGTTTGGAGCTCTGTGCTGTGCACTTTGGGTGTCTTATGGGCCTGGTGAGCAGGGAAAAGGGATCACAGATCAACTGGGTTGGAAAAGACTGAGAGACTCTGAGATCATCAAGTCCAACCTGTGACCCAACCCCACCTTGTCACCCAGACCATGGCACTGATGCCACATCCAGGCTCTGCTCAAACACCTCCAGGGACGGGGACTCCACCCCCTCCCTGGGCAGCCCATTCCAAGGGCTGATCACTTTCTCTGGAAAGAACTTCTTCCTGATGTCCAACCTAAACCTGCCCTGGGGCAGCTCCAGGCTGTGCCCTCTTGTCCTGCTGCTGGTTCCTGGCAGCAGAGCCCGACCCCCCCCGGCTCCCCCCTCCTGTCAGGGAGTTGCAGAGAGTGAGAAGGTCTCCCCTGAGCCGCCTCCTCCTCTCCAGGCTGAGCCCCCCCCAGCTCCCTCAGCCTCTCCTCACAGCACTTGTGCTCCAGACCCTTCCCCAGCCTCGTTGCCCTTCTCTGGACCTGCTCCAGCCCCTCCATGTCCTTCCTGAGCTGAGGGGCCACAACTGGGCACAGCACTCCAGGGGTGGATGGCACCGTGTTCCCCAAAGCTGCGCCTTGCTCAGCACAAGGTGCCAGACTTGGAGCACGGGGCAGGTGCCCGTGAGCCTCCCTGCCAGCAGAGACCTCAGAGGACCCCATCCTGCTCGTGCCTGGCTCCCACCCAGCCTGCTCCTGGCAGGCAGTGGGTCTGAGACACATGGACACCTGCCCACCACGACCTGGATCCATCCCACTGCTCCCCGCCGGGCCCCAAGCAGTGTCAGATGGTGGTTGTGGTCCCTGCCGGGCTGGGCTGGACTGGCACCAGCAGCTCTGGGCTGGGCACACGCTGTGGCAGCCCCTGAGCCGTGGGGCCGTGCTGGCAGGGCTGTGCTGCGTGCGGGCCTGCACGGCACGGAAGCATCCAGGTGGTATTTTTGGCCTTGCCCTTCCTTAGGGATAGGGAATGTAGGGAATGTCAATACCTGAGAACTCACTTTAAATGCCAAATGTGAGGTGGAGCATCCTCGGAGGACTGAGTTATTTTGTTGGCTTTTTAGAGAGCTGCTGAGCACACTGGGGGCCTGCGAGGGCAGTTTGGAGAAAGAGAGGATTTTTTGGTGGAAGAACGTGACCCCTTGTTTTGAAGAATTAAACATGATGCACATACCCATAAGCCCTTTAAAGCAAACCCAGGGATCATCTCTTTATTTTTGCTTGTGTAACTGCACATGGTTGTTTTTTTTCCCTTTCCTGAAATCTAATAACTGAAAACATTTTGAAGGAATTAAGTGTACTTAAACAGTGAGCTGGAGAGAGAAGGGTTCCTCCAGCTCCCAATCCATCTCCATTTCCACCAGGGGAAAGCTGAGTGGAAGTTCTAGTGAGACAAAGTGAGGACAAGGCTGGTGTCCTGCTCAGGGGGCAGCAGGTGGTCCCTGGTTTACCTGGTTTTGAGCTCTGTCATGCCCTGTGATATGGGAGGGGGATTGCAAGTCTGAGCTTCCCTTCTTCTGGAGACCCTCCCTGGTCCTGCTCCATTTCAGGGGGAACACTTTCTCTTGTTTGGATGAATTTATTTCCCAACCACCTCTGAGCACAAGGAATATGGATGGGAGGATAAGGATAATAAGAATAAGGATGCAAGGGATGGAGGTGGAGCTGCAGCAGGAGGGATGAAGGGAAACTGTGATTGAGCAGTTACAATGCCAAGGCCCTGCCAAGGGGTTTTTTGGGCAGAAGATTTGAGGAACTGAGGACAAATTCTCCCAAATTTACAGGAATTTGAACCATATCAAGTGGTTTTACCTGGACCCATGGCCCTTACCAGGTCAAGGCAGCTGCTTCCAACCTTTTTCAGTTCCTGGCTCCCCAGACAGGAGATGCAGCTTTGGAATGTCCAGTGTGATGAACTTTGGGAATAAAGCAGAGACCTTCCTGGGAGGTCTATGGCAGGTGAGGGCACAGTGTGTGGGGTTGGGGGGACACCTGGCAGTGCTGCCTTGGGCTGGATACACAGAGACTTCAGGGATATTCCCAACCTCTCCAAGACATCTGGAGAGACAGGTCCCTGTATCACAAAAGAAGATTAAACAAGGTTTGGCTGCTCCAGTCTCTGCTCAGCTGCACGAGTGAGTCTGGTGGTATATGGGCAGAGGGGGCTTTTCTTTCCTTTGTCCACGTTTCTGCATCTCAACAACCAAACCCAAAGTGCTGCCAGCAACTTGCTACGAGAGAACATGTTTTTTTTTTCTCCGATTAGTGGCATGACAAGGGAATGGCTTCAAACTGAAAGAGAGTGGGTTTAGATTAGATATCAGGAAGAAATTCTTCCCTGTGAAGGTGGGGAGGGGCTGGGATGGAATTCCCAGAGAAGCTGTGGCTGCCCCTGGATCCCTGCAAGTGTCCAAGGCCAGGTTGGACGGGGCTTGGAGCAACTTGGGATAGTGGGAAGTGTCCCTGCCCATGGCAGGGGGTGGAATGAGATGATCTTCAAGGTCCCTTCCAACCCCAAGCAGTCTGTGACTCTGTGACCATTCTGGGTTCACTGACTGCAGCCAAAGAGGGTTCCTTCTCTAGAATACTCTCAGGTGATACCCAGCACCCTGAGCTTATATTTTGTGCCTATTCCTGTGACTTTAAAGTAATTTTCTGTAGTTTTGTCTTGCTGGGTGGTGTAACTTGGTCTGCTTACAAGGGGAAGGTGGGGATGGAAAAACAAGCCTGTGCCTCCCCCCTTCCCCTCCTCTGGAGCTCGAGAGGGGAAATCATCACTACAAGTCACTCCTGCTGAAAGAGTAAGTGATTTTTGCTCTGTCCAGAGGTTCAGAGGAGGAGGGAGGAGATGGGCAGAGAGGTCCTGAGAAAGGAAAGCCCTGAGCTGGCCCCATGGGCAGGGAGCTGCTGCTGCTGCTGTGAGCTGGTAGGTCTGAATGCCTCTGGAAAATGTGACCCCAAACCTCCTCAGTGTGGACATTGATACTCAGCTTCTCTCTGCTCTTATGACTACGGTGGCTTAAACTTCCTGTTTTTTGCTGTTGTTTTTTTTGGGCTATTCACTTAAGAGTTGGACTTGATGATCCTTGTGGGTCCCTCCCAACTCAGAATATTCTGTGATCTGTGACTTGCACGGCTGCACGTGAGTTGTTTGACATTCTCTGCTTTTTAAATAAATGGCTCCTCTCTCGTAGTGTTCTTTGCTGCAGAGCAGAGTTTCAAAACTCAAAATGTACAGGAAGAAACCTGACTGGAACTCCTGAAAAACTGCCTGGCTCCCTCAGCCTTGTGAGTGAGCTGCGAGGTGTGAGCACATGGCAGTGTCAGCGGGGTCACAGCACAGACCCCAGCCACTCAATTGCACTTCTAGTTGGATGTTGCAAATGTAAGCTGTGAATTCCTGCCTGGAAGTGGCAGGCTGTCCTCCTGGATCGATAGCATCCCGATCTGGGATTGCAAATCCCACGCTATAAAAACATGATTAGGGGAGAGACAATAAACAGAGCAGCCATCATTGATGCCACATAATGCATTCTGTCCTTACAATATAAATTTTTCCATTTCCTTTTCTAATTTCTAGTAATTGAGCTCAATGAGCCTGCTTGGAGCTGATTTCTCAATCCAGTTTTCTTTACATCTATTTCAGATTTCTGGCCTCGCTCCAGCTGCTTGCTTGATGGTGCATTTTATTTTAGCTTCTTAATTTGCTGTTAGGGTTGTCAACACCACGGGGCCCCCTTGCTGCTCTGCTTTGCTTAAGTAGGGTGGATGTATTTCTGAGCTGAGTTAACCACTTGGGTGCTGCTCCCACAGTGAACCTGGCGGGTCTTTTTGGGAGACACCTGACAGGTGAGTTTAAACAGGGCAGGTGGGTGTGCCAGGCTGTGCTGCTGAATCCCAGAATCAACCAGGTTGGGAAAGACCTCTAAGATCATCAAGTCCAACCCTTGACCCGACCCCACCTTGTCACCCAGACCATGGCACTGATGCCACATCCAGGCTCTGCTTCAACACCTCCAGGGACGGGGACTCCACCCCCTCCCTGGGGAGCCCATTCCAAGGGCTGATCCCTCTCTCTGCAAACAACTTCTTCCCAATGGCCAACCTAAACCTGCCCTGGGGCAGCTCCAGGCTGTGCCCTCTTGTCCTGCTGCTGGTTCCTGGCAGCAGAGCCCGACCCCCCCCGGCTCCCCCCTCCTGTCAGGGAGTTGCAGAGAGTGAGAAGGTCTCCCCTGAGCCTCCTCCTGTCCAGGCTGAGCCCCCCCAGCTCCCTCAGCCTCTCCTCACAGCACTTGTGCTCCACACCCTTCCCCAGCCTCGTTGCCCTTCTCTGGACCTGCTCCAGCCCCTCCATGTCCTTCCTGAGCTGAGAGGCCACAACTGGGCACAGCACTCCAGGGGTGGCCTCCCCAGTGCTCAGCACAGGGGCAGAATCCCCTCCCTGCTCCTGCTGCCACACTATTCCTCAGAACCAGGTATGGAACAAGCCCCAGAGGTGGAGATGCATTTCCCAGACTCACCCTCACATGGTTCCAGTGACATCCTGATCCAACCCGTGGCTGCTCAGCAACAACCTCCTGGGGCCAGAGGCACGTTGGTTGTGTCTGTTGTGCCTTTCCCCGTCCCCATGTGGATAATTGGGTTGGAGAGGAATATGATGGGCTTGCAAGTGCTTCAAGTACAGATCACCCCCACCACAGACCCGGGGAGGTCAAAATCTGTCTCTTTGCAAGTCCCTGCAGTTTTGTTGAGCGCTGCAGAACAACAGTGACCCAGAGCTACCCCGAGCTGGCGTGCTGCCTTTGCAGTTATCTTTCATGCTGCTTTTTGTTGATGCAACAGAAAGCATTTCCATCTTCTCTTTATCCAAGTAACAGACATGATCCAATCAGGGCCGTGATGAGGCAAAACAAAAATACGAGGCACAAAACAGAAGCTCAAACGCTTCCCTTCCTCATTTCCTCCTTCTCCTCAGTGGCTCAGGGTTTCATGGCTTCGGAGGAAAACTTTCCCCGGCGTGTTTTTCTCGCCTTACCCATTTACATTTTTCAGAGCTCGGCTATGCAGGCAAAAAGCAGCTGTTTTGCAGGTGTCCTGATACATTTGCACTTTTCCAGAAGATCTTTTTTGACACAACACGTTCTCCTAGGCCATGTTGGTTGAAACGTCCCAGCTGCTCTGTGTTTGCTGCTGCCTGGATGGGAAAAATGGGGCCTAAAATGTGTGATCCCCTGGGGGGGTGATTTTTTTTTTCATTTTTAAAGCTTTCACATCTGTCCTTCGGGTTGGTGGCGTGGTGAGCTCCTGACACTGGGACCATGCTGTTGCCTGCTGGCTGTATAAGCCATCTTGCTCCATTGCTCACTGGAGAATCACCACTGGGAAAATAAAGCCCATGTTTGGAGCCTGTTACTCAAATGCTGATCTGCTGCTTTGGCTGAATCATCACCCCCCCGTGCACAAATCACTGTTTATTGTTTACCTTGCTTCCAAGTTAATCAGCCTCTTGCTTTATAGAGGAGAAAGGAAGAAGCAATTGTTTAACCTTGCTGGTGGCAAAATCTCTTTGGGTTCCTTATTGCTGCAGAGTCACTTCTGCATCTTGGGCAAAATAATTTCCCTCACATTTCATACACGGTTTGGAACACTGCTGGGAATATTGCTGGGCTGGAAAATGTCTAATTGTCCCTAATTTTTGTGTTGTGCAGTGATAGGAATTAGGAAAAATAAGCTTGAGCTCGCTGTGTTGTGTGATAGAGGAATGGGAGAGAACAACCACCACTGTCTGGGCATCAGGTGGACAAAACAGAGCAAGGCAGGTTTGGTTAAGCTGCAGGTCAGCTTTAGCAGGGGATTAAAAAGCTAATGATACAAGTGCTGCCACAAATCAGCCCCTCTCAGGCAGTGGCATCAATACCACAGTTCCTTTGGCAGCAGAGAGACAAACTGCAATTACTTGCTGTTTATTAGCCAAAAGAGGATTTCGCTGCTGCCGTTTTTTTTTCCCCTTGAACACAGACATCTGCAGAAGATCTACATCAGCCCACTTGTAGCTTGAATAGGAGAGCATTTTGAGCGTGATGGTGATGGAAAAAAACCACTGATGGTTAATACTTTCTAGCTTTAATTCTCTGCTGGGTACTTGTATTGGCAAAGGCTGTCCACCCTTGGAGGCAAGTGGGTGGTGATTTGCATGGAAAGAGAGAAACAAGATGAAGTTGGGATGCAAAGTAGAAAAAGAAATTGCCATTAATTGGAGAAAAGGCTGGATTCATCCCAGTAAACTTTAAGCATTTGAATGATGTACCTGCACTAGAAGATTAGGGATCAGAGAGGAGTCTCCACAGGGCAGTTCCACACAGTGGAATTGTCTCGGGGAGACCTCTGAGCATTGAGGAGAGAGAAATTAGAGTGTGTGTGGGCAGCTGGTGTGATTTTGGGGTTCTCTGCCCTGCTGTGTCTCTGTGCAAACCCTCCATGGCTCTTCATGCTTTGCTTTCCCCCAGCCCTTGAAGTGGGGTAAGAAGACTGGATGTGGTTGTAGAGGGAGAGCCCTGGGTGAGGTGGAGATCACAAAGCCACATTGATTAACCATTGGAAATAGGCTTGTTCAGGAGGATTTTTGCAGTTTGAGCTGCAGACTTGTAGGGCTGGGGCTTTGTTACGACCCCTACAGTTCTCCAGCCTGGATTCTGGAGTCTGAGGAGACAGCAGTGAGCAGCTCATGGCACAGAGCACGTGAGACCAGGGCATATTGGTGGGGTGGGTTTGGCTTTCTCTGCCCTGCTGTGTCTCTGTGTAAACCCTCCATGGCTCTTCATGCTTTGCTTTCCCCCAACTGGGGCAATAAAACTGGATGTGGCAGAGAGATTTGGGTGAGATGAAGATCACATTGATTAATCATTGGAAATAGGCTTGTTCAGGTGCATTTTTGCAGTTTTTGGTGCAGCCAGCAAACCTCTACCATACGCAGAGAGCTACAGACTTGTAGGGTTGGGGCTTTGCTACCACCCCTCCACTTCTCCAGCCTGGATTCTGGAATCTGAGGAGACAGCAGTGAGCAGCTCCACGGCGCAGAACACGTGAGACCAGGACTTACTGGTGATGTGGTTTTGGGTTTTTCTGCCCTACTGTGTCTCTGTGCAAACCCTCCGTGGGTTTGCTTCATGCTTTGCTTTCCCCCAGTCCTTCCAGAGGGGCATTAAAACTGGATGTGGCTGTAGAGGGAGAGACCTGGGTGAGATGGAGATCACAAAGCTACGTTAATTAAACACTGGAAATAGCTTTAGCTTGTTCAGGTGCATTTTTGCCGTTTGTTGTGCAGCCAGCAAACCTCTACCATATGCAGAGAGCTGCAGACTTGTAGGGTTGGGGCTTTGTTACCACCCCTTCCCTTCTCCAGCCTGGATTCTGGAGTCTGAGGAGACAGCAGTGAGCAGCTCCATGGCACAGAGCCACGGAGCACGTGAGACCAGGGCAGATTTGCATTGCTTATGCAGAGCACATAAACCAGTTTTTACAGCCTGAGGTAAAACTTTAATAGTTGTTTGATGGGAAATTTCCATGTCAGCTGCTCTGGAATTTGGTTTGAGGGCCGAGCCAGAAGCAGCATATTGTAGCGGGGGGATTCCTGGTTATGTGAGAGCCACAAATGTGACCCGGGAAGGCAGAGATCCAAGAGGAGAATGCAAAGTTTGAATGATAACAGTTGCCTCATTCCAAGATGCAAATGAAACACCAAATGTTCAAGTTCAAGCTGGGGTGGCAGCTTTTTTTTTTTTTTCTCTCCCCTCTTGAAAGATCTGGCCACCCCCAGACTGGGTCTGATGCAGTTTCTTTCTTGAACATATTGAAGGCAGAATTCATCATCTTGGTAACTTTTTCCATATGGCTGTTATTCCTCCTGGAAATAGTTCTGTGTTTGGCTTCCTGTTCCCTGGTCCTCCCTTCCCATGTCTGATTGCTTCTTTTTCTTTTTTTTTTTTTTCCTTTCCCCTCTTTTTTTTTTTTCTGATTGAGTGTGATTGTGGGTCCTTTTTTGCAATTCTTAACTTGACGACGAGCCTTGAATTTGGGATGAGCAGGGAGCTGCTGGGAATGCTGAGCTCTGCTGTCGTAGCACGAACGTCTCCAGCCCACTTGTTCGCTCAGACGTACTCGCTCCTCCACACGCTCACAGGCTCTGGGCTCAGTCAGCCCAGCCTGCAGGAACACACACTCATCCCTGTCCTTTGCCAAGTCCTCAGCTTCCCCTTGGAGTCAAAAAGCAGGATGTTTCATCCTCCAGAACTTTTGTGCCTCTGTGTGTCAGCTCACCCTCGTCCGGGTGTTGTCGCCGGTCAGCTCCTGGAAGGGAACGAGCTCAATGGGACTTTGCTTCTCTAATAAAATCATGGTTTGTGCTCCTTTATTAGAGCAGAGTTGCTGTCTTTGGGTGCTGGGCCTGAGCAGGGAGCTTGGATTTAGAATCCTCGTTCTTTGCAGGGAATGCTGATCACCTGATATTCCAGGTGTGTAAGGGTAGAAGACCTTCAGGTAGAATTGTGGTGAAGATTCCCTTCACTTAGGGAAGCTCTCCTGCCTAAAAAGAGAGTTTTTGGTGTTTTCTCCTCCTGCAACACAGAGAAACAATCCCTGGTATGAAAAAAAGATAAATCCTGCAGGCTTGTTGAAGGCCCCCACAGAGGGAGGGCAGAAATTATAGAAGACCTGAGAAGAGCAGGGGTTGTGTCGTTCTCAGGCCCAATGAAGCACCATTAGGATTAATGTTCTTTTAAGTCCAGTCTTCTCAAATTTGGAAATTAATTTCCCTGCAGTCCTTCCCCTGCCTGGCATTCTGGGGGTACCTGTGTGTTGTTTTACTCAAGCAGGCAAAGGAGGGCAGGGTTTGTTGCCAGTGGTGCCTCCACAGCCACCTCCTTCCCTGGATATCCTCGGTGACAAACACTTGATGTGGAAGCAGATTTGCTGGAACAACCTTGAGGTGTTCTAGTGCTGGTGAGAACCCTGTGGGAGTGCCAAGGACTGACTCTCGCAGAGAACCACTCAGGGCCAAATCTTTGGGCTCTGCTCAGCCTGAGGGATTGAAAAATGACCTTTAGCAACACAACCTGGCTGCCCATGAACGTTAGGAGTGGTACTAACTCTGGAGAGAAAGGAGCAGAGCACAGGCTGCCCTCCCACACTGTGCTCTGCCCCATCCCTGTATCCTGTTCTATATTCCTCTTGGAGAGAGGAGGATGAGCAGACTGGGAATAGCCACCCCAAAGCTCTGCTGCCTGTTTGGTTTGCACTGTCGTGCTCCTCAGCAGCTTCTCCAGCAGTGCCAGGCAGTGGCAGCACCCTGTTGGTGCCAAGCACTGACTTCATGGGGACGTCTGGCATCGGGCAGGTCAAGCTCTGAGTGTCCAGATGGCAGCAAATTGCCCATTAGGTGAATAATTGAGTTTTCTGGAAGGGAACAGGACCTAAATATGACCTGTGTTCCCAAGAGATGCTGCTTAGTAACCTCAGACGTTGGTCCTGGAGCCTTTGGGGCACACAGAGTGCTCCTGGGTAACCACGGTACCCTCTGTGCATGTGCAGTCACAGAAGAGGCACTGAAGGATGTTTTTCTCTCCTGGGTGGCATTAGATGGGACATGGAGGGCAAGGAAAGCTCTGCTTTTGGAGCTGAAGCTTTCCTGAGCTCCTGGCTGGTGGAGCCCTGGGGTTCATGGGGGTTGGCACAGGTAGAAGGAAATCAGGAGGATGTTTGTGATGGTGAGCTCATGCCCCACGTAGCAAGTGATGGTGAATAAAGCCCCTGAGAGCAGGCAGGAAGTGATCTGAGGGAGTTCAAGGCACCTGAAACAAGGAGGGAAGAGTCACAAACTGAGTTGTCTTGGCCAGAAGCCGGTTCGTGTGGTGGATCCCACGCAGGGGAGGCTGAGGAACAGCCTAATTATTGGCACAGGCTTCCTGGCAGATGCTCACCCCCAAAGCCGTGGCTGTGGGCTGCCAGGGACGTGCCAGGGCAGAGCTGGTGTGCAGAAACCACTTGTCTGGCCTGGTAAAGCTGGGCTTGGTGGGTCCCTCTCTTTTACATCTAACAGGAATCAAATGCCTTCAGAGTTTCGGGGAACCCTAAATATTGGCTGGGTGTCCCTTGGTGCCACCCCCCTGTGAGGACTGGTGCCACACTCACTGTGTTGCTGTGAGGGAGGTGATGAACTGCCAAATACTCAAATTTGACCTGTGACCCCTGGTGTTCATCTGTGTTTGCAGACAAGGTTCCTCAGTTTCTTTCCATCCTTTCCCTGGTGCATTAGAGTTTTCCCTGGTTTTTGCCTTGACACAGGCTCTGCTCTCCCCCAGCTTTGTTAGACAAAGGTGATACCTCAGGAACCTGCTGAGATCCTCATTCCTCCCTGCAGCGTCAGTCTCAGCCATCTGTGCCCCTTCCCACACCCAGAGCTTGTGCTTTTGTTTTCTTGGAATCTCCACTCCCAAAGCTGGGGCAAGGGCATCCATGTTCCAGCTGGGCCCCTGCAGCAGCCTCACACTTTTCACAGAATCAGTGAGGTTGGAAAAGCCCTCTGAGATCATCGAGTCCAACCTGTGACCCAACCCCACCTTGTCACCCAGACCATGGCACTGATGCCACATCCAGGCTCTGCTCAAACACCTCCAGGCCTTTGTGCATGGACAATTCCCAAGTGTCCTCTACATTCCATTGCATTCCCCAGCCTGCCTGTGGGTTTACTCTGAGGACATGGAATGTTGGTCTGAGGCAGCTCCTCAAAACCCAGACCACCTCTTCCCTTTGGAGCAGCCTCAGATCCCAACCAGGGCCTCTTCAGCCTTGGCCTTCAGCAAGGACTAAAAGCTGGTCTCCCTGTCTCTAGTAACCATTGGAAGGTTGATTTTATGAGGAGCAGTGAAGGGATGAGCTAATTGCTGGTCCCATTTCATCCTGCTCTGTCCCTGGGTGCCTTCGATAGTTTTCAAATAATCCCATTTTTCTGCCTTTTTTTGCTTGCAATTCCACACGCTCCCCAGCTGAGGGGTTTAGGGAAAGCTGGAGCTCCCAGTTTTCTGCACCGTGTTGCTTTTCCAGGCCCAGTTTATGCCGGTGGAGAGAAGAGGGATGTTGTGCTCTAGTCTTTCCGAGCATGGTGGCTGCACTGGGGGGTTGGATGTGCCACCCCCGTGCTGCATGGGGACTCCTGCCCTGCATGGGGCACCTCCTGCCCCCTGAAGCCACCCCCTCCCATGGAGCTGCTGGACCAGCCTGGCTCTGGAGCACTTGCATAACGTGCAGAGCATCCAAGTGGGCTCTGCTGAGCTGCAGCAGGGCTCAAATGCTGCCTCTCCTCTATAAATAGAGTGAGTAGGCCAGTTTGCCTTGAGACAAGAATCTTCCCTCCCCCGAGAGCATCCTAAACTTTCATGCCTGATGGAGCTGGATCTGCTAAAGAAGTGAATTCCTGCCTATGAATTGCCCCCTGGTCTTTCCTCTCCCTCTGTCTGGGTTTGCAGCCTCAGCTGTGGTTTCAGTGTTGGTGTTCCTGCTGGTTCTCTCCAGGTGAGGATGAGGCTGATGGATACTGCAGGACTTGGTGGTGGATACTGGAGGACTCTTCCACAGGTTGTTTCCTAGGAGAGAGGAAAAGCTGAGGGCTCACTTAAAGAACACCTTTGCAGAGGTAGCTGTGGGCAGTTTCCTTCTGCTGAAGGCAGATAAAGTGGTTGAAGGACTGATGGCTTTGGGGAACTGCTGGAAGTGTTTCCAAAATGAATTTGAGCTTTGCACGACGCTGGGTGCAAATCCCGTGGGAGCAGCAGGATGCTGAGGGATGAACTGTTGCTCTGCTTGTCTGTCTGTCTGTCCCTCACAGTCCTGATCCCTTTGTCTGTGAGGTTTGGAGCATCTGACCCCCTGAGCGGGGCTGAGTGAGTCCAGCAGAGCCTCTGCTCAACCCTGACCTCCCTCCTCACCCCCAGCCCTGCTCTGACCTCACGGGGTATTTTTCATCATGAAGGTTAAGCCAGAAGCAAAAATAACCTCCCTGCACTTCCCACTGCTGGAACCAAAATCAAGCTGCACCTTAAATGAGTTCCCATAAATTCTCTGGATTTGATGTTCCAAGTTCAACCCTTTTTTCTTTTTTTTTTGAATTTATTTTATTTTTACTGCTCTGTTCATCCAGCCCCTGAGAACTTGGCTGAAATTTAGAGCTACACCCCCCATTCCTCTTCCCAGCTTGGAAATATTTCTGCATTAAAGCCTCCAAGCTGCTGGTTAAACACCAATTCGTTTTCCTTCATTCCTGCTGAAAGGGATAAACCAACTATGTGGAGGAGCTAATTATTTTGGGACGTTTTAGGCCATTCCTGCAGCCAGGTGTTCTGGTTCTTATTTTTACTTGGCCCCCACTCTGCCTCCTGCCAGCTTCTCCCATCAGTGCTCTGTTCTCGTGGATGGAGAAGATGGTTTGGATTATCAAAGCCAATCTGCTGTGGTTTCCTTGATAAAATGTGTTTGGTCACTTTTGCTCAGTCCCTGGATTTCCCCACCATCCTCCAGCTGCCCTGGCCCTTCCCTGCCTTTCTGATGATCGTGGCTCTCTTGCTGTGACCTCAAATTTCCTTTTTCTTTCGCAACTGCTTCTCTTTTAGGACTTTCTAAATGGGTTTTAGGGAGGAGGTGGCTCCTGCAGACGAAGAGCTGCCTGTGAGGAGCTCGGCATCTCTGGCAAAGCTCAGGTCTAGCTGAGCTTCCTCTTGTGCTGAAGAGAGAAAGGGAAATAATAGACCTCCTGTTTTTTTCCCCAGGAGATGGATATGAGGGACTGATGTAAAAAATGGTGTGTCTGTGAGATATATATATATATATATACATTTATATATATATACATACACATATAAAAAATGATGAACTGGAATTATGCCTCTTGGAATTAGAAAGCAGTGGGCATGTTGCTGAGCACTGGAGGTGGGAATCAGCATCACTGGGGGACTGGCAGAGCAGCCTCCCCCATTTGGGTCCATTTTCAATAAAGCTCCATCAAAAAAAACTGGTTTTCCAATTTTTTCCCCTCCTAAAAGCCGTGACACATGGTTTTGTATTTGTTTAACTTGTCATGCTGCTTTCTTTTTGTCATCCCTATTTCTTATCTGTCTGGGAACAGGGTCTGGTTGCCCTTTAGGAGTTATTGCTTTTAGTTTCCAGCACAGTGCTCAGTGTCTTCCAGACAGAGTATTTAGGGATTAGAGGGTATATGTATTTATTTCTCTCTGGCTTACTGACTTTAACGCCTTTCAATCCCACTGAAACATGTTTCTTGTCCCAAGATTTGGAACTGATTCTGCTTCCTCCTTTTTTGGTGGCTTTCCTCCCTGGCTCATAAATTCCTCCAATAAATCCACGGGCGTTGTCAGCTGAGAACAGGTTTAAAAAAAACCTCCCCTCTGCGTAAGGAGCCAGCTCGTCCTGAGCTGTGACTGTGACACCTCAGTCCTCAAATCGTGGCTTTTCGGGGGGAGGGAGTAAAAAAATAGAAGTGACAAGATTGGTTTTCTGCTGGTTTTGCTCTGTCATCCCAAGGTGGATCTGCAGCAGCTCCCAGAAAAATCCTCTAGAGATGGAGATGGAGATGAATCATTTCCCAGCTGGGGTGGTGCTGGTGCAGCCTGGGGAGCCGGGGAAAGCCGGGCTGGCTTCAGGCTCCTCAATAATAGGAACCTGTGGCTTCCTTTTGTGCCACTTGACACAGGAGAGGCAGTTGCAACCCACTCAGGACACAAATGATCCAAGGAAAGATCTGTTTGTCTTGGAGCTCCACGAGCTGCCCTTTCGTTTCCTCTAAAAAACAGATGGGAATTTATGGGGCTGGGAACTGCTCAGGGACGATCAGGGGCACTTGAGTGGAGGTTCATGGGATCATGGAATGGTTTAGGTTGGAAGGGAACATGAAATCATCCAGTTCTGCCATGGGCAGGGACACCTTCCACTAGCCCAGGTTGCTCCAAGCCCTGTCCAACCTGCCCTTGGACACTTCCAGGGATCCAGGGGCAGCCACAGCTTCTCTGGGCAACCTGTGCCAGGGCCTCACCAGCCTCACAGGGAACAATTCCTTCCCAATATCCCATCTAACCCTGCCCTCTGGCAGTGGGATGCCATTTTCCCTTGTCCTGTCACTCCAGGCCCTTGGAAATAGTCTCTCTCCATCTTTTTTGTCAGCTCCCTTCAGGCACTGGAAGGCCACAATCAGGTCACCCCAAATCTTCTCCAGGCTGAACAATCCCAATTCCCTCAGTGTTTCCTCACAGCAGAGCTGCTCCATCCTGGTTTGCATGAAATCACAAAATCGTAGTTGGAAGGGACCCACAAGGATCACCAAAAATCACCTCCAAACAGTCTGGAAAACCACAGGAGTTGAGGAATTGAGGCTGTTCTGCTAGAACTCATTTTCTGCCGAGTTTTGGCTTCAACACACCTTGGAGGGTTAGTGCTGCTCCTGGTATTAGTCAGGCTGGACTCTGCTGCCCTTCTGGGGTGTGTGGGGGTCTTCCCCCCTGGCCAGGAGGAGGCTGAGTGGGGCTGTGCTCTGTGGTGTCCAGGGCAGGGGCAGGCTGGGAGCACTGCCCGTTGTGGGGGACACCCACAGCAGGGGGGTCACCCTCCCGTGCTGGGCTTTGAGACAGGTTTGAGATCAAGGCTCTGCAGGAGAAGAACCAGAGCTCATGGCAACCCTGAGAGATGCCCTGGGCATGGCAGCATTCCTGCTAAAGTGAGAGGGGCATGGCAGCATTCCTGCTAAAGTGAGAGGGGCATCGGCAGCACCTCGGGAGAAACAGAGACGGAGGAACCCTGAGGGGGACATTTATTTAACATGGCTGCTTTCCCTGCTTTCCAGAACATCCTGTCCCTTTGTAGCAGGGGGATTTCCTCCTTCTCCTCCCTTTGCTTCACCCCAAGACTTCCTGCTTTCTCCCCTTCCATCACCTCCATCCCAGATGAAGCCTCCAAAGGCTCTTGATGCTCTGTCCCTGCTCCTGCTCCTGCTGCAGCTGCCTCTGGTCCTGCTGATGAAGCACCTTTTAGTGGGAGCAGGACCTCTTTCCTGCTGTGGTCTCACCGCGGGTGAGGACCAGAGGATCCAGGGAATGTAACATGCGCTCGGGAACAGCAGAGGGAGCTTGGAGATGGGTGCGGGATCCAGCCCCGGGGGATTTTGGTCTTCGCCTGGATTGAAGGCTCTGACTGGAGCCCGGGAGCTCTGCCCTGCCCAGAACTTCACCCACGTGCCCAGGAAGGGAAGGGACACGGGAGCTGAGCAGGCCCTG
The DNA here is from genome assembly GCF_003984885.1 of Neopelma chrysocephalum. Lineage (NCBI taxonomy): Eukaryota > Metazoa > Chordata > Aves > Passeriformes > Pipridae > Neopelma > Neopelma chrysocephalum. The sequence goes on from NW_020897735.1 coordinate 1,136,575, forward strand.
ATGGTTTTCAGGGTGTGCGAGAGCTCACGGGCTCTGCAGTGGTTACACACAGCATTAACCTCCATCTCCTCGGTTTGGGGAGTCCTTCAGTCCCTCCTTGTTAAGCCCTTGAGCACAAGCTCAGCTCTGGGCACGTGTTTAAGTGCTTTGCAGAGCTGAGCTCCTCTCCCAAGTCCCTCCTGGGGGGGGGGCAGAGGGAGCCCAGGGGATACAAGTGATGCAGCGTGGGCTGGCAGTGACTGGGACACTCTGATCCAGTGGGAAAAACACATGGAAGGGCATCAAGTGTCCCTGGGCTCTTTCTCCCAGGTTGCCAGTGGCTTTAAGTGACCCTGGACAAGGCAATGGATGCCTCTCCAGGTTGTCTGCCTGGCTGGGAGAGAGGAGCTGACCCTGATCCACCAGCAGTGATGGGAAGAGCTGAGGGATCTGTTGGTGAAACCACAACCATGTGCTTGGGTGGGCACGAGGGGCACGTGGAGCTGCCCCCAAGGCCCTGGCAGCACCTTCTGCTCTCCACCCAGCCCATATCAACCTTAGATTACCCTGTTTTATTTTTAATGGTAAAAGTTTGTTGGTTGTTGTTGGAAATAAACCTTCCACGGGGTGTTTTGAGTGTCAGACAAGGGGAAGGATGGATCAGAGGGATGGCTCAGTGCCACGCTGAGCCTGATGAAAAGCTTTCTTTTCAAAGAGCTCCCCTATATTGTTCCCAGCTCGTGTGTTTTGGGACTTCATTTGTTGTTCTGCTCTTTGTTAATCACCGCTGATGGTTCTCACTCTCATGATTCTGAGGAGTTGTTTTTTGTTGTTTTTTTTTGGTTGTGTGCTTTTCTGCTTTAGGAAAAAAGGCTAAAAAAAGGCCCCAAATCCTAATCGACCCGGAAAACTGCTGGGATGAGTGAGGCCCAAAGGGGCTGTGCAGCTTGTGAGTGTGAGTGCTCACCCAGTGCTGAGCAATCCCAGTGGCTGCATGGATAACACAGGTGCTGGCTGCTTCCCTGCAGCCCTGCTAAGTCGGGTCTTACTCACTCTGACTGTAGAATTCACACTTAGCACTGGGGGACAAAGCCAGGAGGGCCCTGGGGGTTTAATGTGGGGCTGCTCACACTGCCCATGTTACAAAGTGCTGATGGTGCTCTGTGTGTGAGCCCTGAGGAGTGGGGAGAGAGCCAGCCCTGGCACAGCTCTTTGGGATTTAGGCTGGATCTGTGGCATTAATTATCAAGGTGGTGGTGGGTGTGTTTGTTGTGCAAGGTGGGCTGAGCTGCTGGGGCTGCCTGAGTTGTGCAAAGTGCTGCAGGGTTGGCTTTGCTCACGGGGCAGGTTGGCATGAGAAGTCACTGCCCTCAGCAGCAGGATCCTGTTCCCTCTTAGGAGGAAATAGTTTGAGAAAATCTTGGGAAAAAGCTCTCCCTCTTTAAATGGAAATCATAGACTTGTTTGCATTGGAAAGGACCTCAAAAACCATCTCATTCCAGCCCCTGCCATGGGCAGGGACAGCTTCCACTATCCCAGGTTGCTCCAAGCCCCGTCCAACCTGGCCTTGGACACTTCCAGGGCTGGGGCAGCCACAGCTTCTCTGGGCAACCTGCGCCAGGGCCTCCCCACCCTCCCAGGAAAGGAGGGAATGCCATGGCTCTTCTGAGGAAACAAGGCTGTGGCTCTCCTTCACCTGGTCAAGGTAGGGGGGCACCCCCACCCCCTCTGCTCTGGGTGCCCCCGGATCCATCTTTATAAGGAAGATCTAAAGCTGTTGGAGAGTGTCCACAGGAGGGACACAGGAATGGTCAAAGGTCTGGAGGGGCCACATGAAGAGTGGTTGAGGTCATTTGGCCTGTTCAGCTGGAGGAGACTGAGGTCAGAGCTCATCAGGGTCTGCAGCTCCTCCTGAGGGGCAGCTCCATCTCTGCTCCCTGTGAGAAGGGCCAAGACCCAGGGAATGGCTGGAGCTGTGTCAGGGCAGGGTCAGGTTGGATCTCAGGAAAAGGTTCTTCCCCCAGAGGGTGGTTGGCACTGACCAGGCTCCCCAGGGCAGTGGGCACAGCCCCAAGGCTGCCAGAGCTCCAGGAATGTTTGGACAGTGCTCTGAGGGACAGGGCGGGATTGCTGGAGTGTCTGTGCAGGGCCAGGGGTTGGACTGGATGGTCCTTGTGGGTCCCTTCCAACTCAGCATGTTCTGTGATTATATGATTTTGTATCAATCACACAATGGCCACTTTTAAAATACACTCCTAGAAAAATTCAGTGCAGGATCCATCCTCCTGTCCACCTCTGGAATGTGGAGAGCAGCAGGGATGCAGCGGGAGCAGCAAGGTTTGAAGCCACCTGGGCTGGTGGAAGGTGTCCCTGCCCATGGCAGGGGAGTGGAATGAGGTGGTTTTTAAGGTCCTTTCCAACATAAACCAGCAGGACCCGGTGCTGGGTCCTCTGCAGTCAGCGTTTGGATGTGGAGCGTGGTTAATGCAGGGGGGTTTGAAAGGCAGGGGGGGTTGAAAGGCAGCTGGTTCCCCCTCTCCCTCAATGCTGGCTGAGGAACAGGCGTGTAACGAGATCAGCCTGGTGGTTTTTAAGTGCAGCTGAGGCCGATTTCACGTGCTGAAGGCACCACAATTCCAAAGAGATGCTTTTAATGTCTGAAAAATGGAAATGAAGTGAATGCCTGCAGAGTACCAGAGGGAATGAGGCGCTGGTGAATGAAATAAACTGTGTGATGACAGGAGAGAGGAGAAGGAGAATGAAAAACAGGGAAAAGAATGGAGAGGAGCAGGGAAATAATATCCCCAGCTGGATCCATGAAAGGTTTGGCTCCTGGCTTGCTCTGAAACTAGTTAGTTAGATACATAAATGCTGTTGTGACTCTGCTCCTCAGGTTTTTTCCTCATTTTGGTTGGTTTAACACCACAGTTTTTTGCTCTAGTTTTGGCAAGATCTGGAAGATTGAGTCCCCAGTGCTTCCATGGTGTTCCAGCTCAGAAAAAACAGGGGACATGTGCCACCCATCCTCAGGGACAAGTCACACTCTGCATCCCAGCTGGGTCTGCTGGAGATGGAATGATTTTTCCAGTCTTCTGGACCAGGATCTTGCCTTGATTTGTAGCAAATAACTTAAAAAACCTCTCCCAACAAACTAAAAACCCACAAGACTCCCCAATGAGATAAGGTTCCAAGAAAAGCCCATCCAAGCTCCACTCACCTCATCGAGAGGTGTGATTACAGTTGGTGTCAGTTTAAGAATTAAAACAAATATTACAAATATATCCTACAGAATTAGTTCATCCTATTCACCTTCTTTGGGAAAAAACTACTCACCAGTTCAAAGTCAAGGCAGAACCTGGAGTTTCCATCGTGCCAAAACTATTTTGCACTGTCAAAATCCACGTTTGGAAACCCGAAATATGAGTTTTCCAAGGAAAATGGCTTGTTTAGCTGGGGATAAAAATATTTTAATTTTGGTTTTAGGATGTATTTGTGGCGTCAATCTCAATAAAATGAAAGTAAACATGTTTTCAAAATAAAACCAAACATGTTGAACCCAATAAGACAGATTGTGCCTGTTTTCCTAAATGAAGTTTTTACAAGCCTGAACTCTCCCAGCAGAAAGTTTTGATATGATCAAATTGTCGTTTTCTGTCAGAAAACTGTTCTTCCAGAAAATCTGCAGCCAGTTCCAATCAATATTTTCCTTTCTGGTGCTCTGGGCAACCTTGGAAATGAATGTCCTGGAGCAGTTCGCTGTAAGGTTTTTCCTACTCTTTGTGACATAATTCAGCTAAATTGGAGACAGAGGAGTGTTTATACCCCCAGCAAACCTCCCAGCCCCCCCCTCCTCAGCCTGCTGAGCTCAGCACAACCTGCCTCTCTTCCTGAAGCTGCCAGAGGGCTCCAGTTGTTCAACACATCCCTCCTGTGCCAAACCCCTGGAGCAGCTCAGGGCAGAAACGCCCATTCCAGGCCACACATCCCTGCAAGTGTCCAAGGCCAGGTTGGAAGGGGCTTGGAGCAACCTGGGCTAGTGGAAGGTGTCCCTGCCCATGGCAGGGGGTGGGACTGGATGAGCTTTCAGGTCCCTTCCAACCCAAACCAGTCTGGGATTCTATTTGCATTGTGCCAGGGCAGCTCTCGATGTCAGAGTTACACAGGGTAGGATTTCTTTTGTGTTTTATTCTGCTTTTTCTCTGACCTGGGTGGGGCTCAGAGCCCTGGGACCCGATGGCAGTGCCCTCCTGGTGGGCTCTGGAGAGCTGCAGAGGGACTGCTGGTGGTCACCAAATAAAATCTGAAAGAGGGGAAATTTAACCCGAAGATCAGGAAGGAATCCTTCCCTGTGAGGGTGGGGAGGCCCTGGCACAGGTTGCCCAGAGAAGCTGTGGCTGCCCCATCCCTGGAAGTGTCCAAGGCCAGGTTGGATTTGGGGTTGGAGCAACCTGGGCTAGTGGGAGGTGTCCCTGCCTATGGCAGGGGGTGAGACTGGATGATTTTTAAGGATGATTTTTAAGGTCCATCCCAAGCCCTTCACATTCTCTGACTCGCTGACACACACAGATCACTTTGTTCCCTGCACAAGGAGCTGGGCACTGAGGTGGTTTAAGCTGCTCCCAGAGGTAGGTGCCAGCCTGGCTGGCCCTGCCCCTGTGCCAGGCTCAGCCAGGCTGCCCCAGCTCTGGCAGTGAGGATGGGGCAGGAAGGCACTGGGGTCACCCTCGGGCTGTGCAGCTCCTCCTGGGAATTCCCAGCTCGGCTCTCATCTGGAGCAGGGTTCCAGATGCCTGTAACTGGGCCAAGGAGTTCATGTGCCAGTCCAGCAGCAAAAACCCTCCCAGGAAATAAGGATCAAAGACAGGAAGGGAATTTAGCCAGCACTGAAATTCCCACTGACCCCTGTGACTGCTTCCACATGCAAAGACAATCTTGGATGCTGCTTGGAACCTCTGCTCCATAGCAAAGCGGCAGCTCTTCAGCACATCCCAACTGTCCAGCTGCACACCAGTGTCTAAACAGCTGCACTGGGAGCACTGGGAGCACTGGGAGCACTGGGATCACAGGGAAACGAGAAGAGCATCAACACAGCACCGATGCACCTTCCCACCTCACGGCAGGGGGACACGTCCAGACTGGGGGTGCTGCTCCTGGACTGGGGTGTCCTGGGAAAGGCACATCCCAGGGCTTGGAAAGGCACATCCCAGGGCTTGGAAAGACAACATCCCAAGGGTTGGAAAGGCACATCCCAGGAAAGGCACATCCCAAGAAAGGTTCATGTTTGAAAGGCACATCCCAGGGGTTGGAAAGGCAACATCCCGAGAGTTGGAAAGACATATCCCAGAAGTTTGAAAGGCACATCCCATGAAAGGCACATCCCAGAGGTTGGAAAGGCACATTCCAAGGGTTGGAAAGGCACATCCCAGGGGTTTGAAAAGCACTTCCCAGAGGT
>NW_020897735.1:1142015-1185256 GCF_003984885.1 Neopelma chrysocephalum
CTTCCCAGAGGTTTGAAAGGCACATCCCATGAAAAGCACATCCCAGGAGTTGGAAAGGCACATCCCAGGGGTTGGAAAGGCTCATCCCAGGGGTTGGAAAGGCACATCCCAGAGGTTCCTGCCTGTTGGAAGCTCTGCCTGTGTGAAGTGCAGTCTGTGCTGTCATCCACCAGGTAACCTGGCTTTGCTCTCCTGGCTCTCCCTTGGGCATCCATAATTCCCCAGGGTGTGTTTTATGCTCCCCAAAATGCCTGTACTGCCTGTTAAGGTCACAATTAAAACATCAAACTCATGTATTTGCCATGTTAGAGAAGAACTCCTGAATTTCTGACAGGAGCAGCAGGGCTGCTGGGAGAGGTGATGTTTCCTACAAGGCCCTCTGGGAACACAGAGCAGCTTTCAGGAATTCATTCATCATTTCATGGTTGCTTTAAGGAAAAAAAAAATATTCCAGGTGTGTTTTCTTGCAGCTTTCTCATTTGTTCTAAGAGCAGACTGCTCCTCCCAAAACACCTCCCCCACTGCTCAGCTCCAGCCCTGGACATTCCTGCTTTCAGCTCAGGAGGTGAACCAAGCTCAGGTTTTGTATTTTAGACGAAAATGGAGACATCAAATAAGAATTGCTCAAAGCTCATCCTCTTTCCTGGTAACTTTGCATCCCATCTCTGCCCCAAAGAGGTGCTCCCCCAGCACCCCACGGAGACAGAAAGCGTCTGGGACTTGTTTCATGGAGTCATTAAGGTTGGAAAAGCTCTCCAAGGTCATCGAGTCCGACCATTCCCCCAGCACTGCTAAGGCCAGTGGAACTGGGCAGCATTGTGGGTTCTGCAGGATGTGCCTGCAGGATGCACCTTCTGACTGTCTCCAGGGTGGGATGAACTCAGGAGCAGATCAACCTCTCCCCATTCTGGGATCAGATTGAAGCTGAGGTGTAGATTCTGCTTTGGGCAACCAGCATGGGCAGCTGAGGGGTTTGTGTCTTGGAGGAACAAAATAAGAATGTCTTGTCCTGTTTAAAGGCCCTTCCTGACCCGATTTTAAGCAGACAGGAGCAGAGGTGTCCTGCTGGAGGGGTGGGACTGGAACTGCTCCCTTTGATAACCCCCCTGAGGGTTTAGGGGGGTTGGTGACACAGGGAACAGCTCCAGGGGGACGGGCACAACTTACCTGGGAGCTTCTGGCAGTGTCACCTCTGAGCTTTTGGATTCAGGAGAGCAAACTTCAGAGGGAAGCTCTGCTTGGTTTTGGGACAGTGTTGCAGGTTTAAGGAGTGCCCTAATCCTCAGGCTGCCGGGGTTTTGAGGCCCTCCTGGTGGAGCAGCTCTTCTACTCCACAGCAGTGACCTGAGCAGCTGCTGAGGCAGCGTGGGGAGGGTCCCTTGGGGACATCCCACCTGACCTTGGCCATCTGCCCCCCCAGCCCGGGTTCATCTGCACAGAGAGAAGCAGTTTCAAAAGGGCACATGGAGAACCACTTCTCTGCTCTCATGTCCTACAATAAAGACCCTGTTTTGGCAGAAGTGAGCCCAGAGCTGCTCACTGGGATGGGCAGTGTGGCCCCCTGTGCCAACCTGGAGATCCACGGAGAGGAGGGGTGGAATTAGTGCTTTGCCCTTCTCTGGTGTGATTCTGAATTTAACCCTCCTCTTCCTGATCCCATTTTTTCCTCTGGCACCAAAATATCTGACCTGAGGGCCAGCAAGCACTGCTGAACCTAACTGGTAGGTTATTAGGGATGTATTTCTGTAGGGAATGGTGCTCCAAAACCACCACCTAAGCCAGCTGAAGGCTTGCTCTGAATATACATTTCTCCTGTTAAAGGATCAGCTCCTGATGAGCTGCAGCCACACAACAGGTGGGAGGAACCAGGTCCATGAAGAACAAGTGAAAAGGGATGGATGGGGGGTGGCTGGTAACTCCTGAGACTCCCTTTCCTTTTCTCTGAGCCTTCCCAGCTCTGCTCATCCCTGGGAAGAACAGAACTTCCAGGACAGACTCTCTGCCTGCGGGGTGGGAGGGCTGGGATTTGGGAGAGGTGGAGAGAAGTGTTGGTCACAAAGCACCTGGTGAGGCAGGGAGTGACTTTGCAGACTGGCCCTGTTGCCGTGGCCATGGGCAAGCTCTGCCCCCTGAGGTCAGACCAGCTCCTAATCCAGGGTATCCCTGTCTTGGAGCCTTGTCCCTGTGGTGCAGCCCACCTGGCTGAGCTGGGCTGAGCACTCCGGGGGCTTCCAGGCATCCCTCTGATCCTGAGTTCTAATCCTTGCTCTAACATTTTCCATTTCTGTTGAACAAACTGAGGAAAATCAGCTGCAAGGTGCTTGGTGAACCCAGGTAGTTGCTCATTATTTGTTCTCACAAGGTGTGAAAATCAGACGTTGCTCCTTTGTACTGTTTTGATATATAAATTTTAAAGCTCGTTCCTGCTGACTTGTGGAGAATTACCAAAGTTAAAAGACCGTTTTGAGCCACCTAATTTAGCAAACACAGAAAGGAAATGTTTGATTACTCCTTCAGCTCCTCATTTTTCCTGGCTGAGCCTATTTACTGTATTCAGCCCAAATGAACCAGCACTTTGGGTTTCACTCCACGTGCATTTTCCTTTGAGAAAGTGTTTTCCAGAAGGAGTTTGCTCAGCTTTCTTCCATTCCCAGTGTTTAGAATGAGAATGGAAATCGCATTTCTCATCCTCAGAGGGTGTTGAATGGGAATCTTGTGTTATTTAGGATGCACACCAGTGCTTTTGTAAGGGATATTCTGTGTGTGGATGGAAGCTGCTGTAACATATTATAGAGAGGTTTTATTTTCCTCAAATGATGGTTGTAGTCACACACAAGCTGGGAATGTGCACGTGGATGTGCTGGAAACATATTTTTGTGTGCCCCAAATGACCTTTTGTATGAAGGAGACCTGTCTGAGGGTCTGGATGTTGATAATTGCCTCTTAAATTTCTCTTGAGCAGCTGTAGAAGACGAGTTTGTGTTGCAAATGTTGAGGCTAAATCTTACCAAGTTGGCTTCTGTGTGGTTAAATTTTCATGAGGGTAATTACTGGAGAATAATTGAGAGTCTTGCTCTGGTCTGACCTGTATCAATTAATTTGTTTTGCCCCTCAGTGGAAGAGGATGGTGCTCTCCACCAGCTGAGCTCTAGGGTTTAAAAATACATTTTGTGCTCCTTCTGATGTGCTGCTGGGGTGGAGATGGAAAGAGAGGCCCTGACTCTTTATGATGGTTTTTATTGAAATCCACTCACCTCAGAAATGCTACAGATCCCCAAAGATGCTGCCAGGGACTGTGCACATTGGATATATGTCATGGAATGGTTTGGGTTGGAAAGGACCTTAAAGATCATCTTGTTACAACCCCTCACCACCCCCTGCCATGGGCAGGGACACCTCCCACTAGCCCAGGTTGCTCCAAGCTCCATCCAACCTGGCCTTGGACACTTCCAGGGATCCAGGGGCAGCCACAGCTTCTCTGGGCAACCTGGGCCAGGGCCTCCCCACCCTCACAGGGAAGAATTCCTTCCCAATATCCCATCTAACCCTGCCCTCTGGCAGTGGGAAGCCATTCCCCCTTGTCCTGTCCCTCCATCCCTTGTCCCAAGTCCCTCTCCAGCTTTCCTGGAGCCCCTCTGGGCCCTGGAAGGGGCTCTCAGGTCTCCCTGGAGCCTTCTCTTCTCTGGGTGAATCCCCCCAGCTGTCCCAGCCTGGCTCCAGAGCAGAGGGGCTCCAGCCCTTGGAGCATCTCCATGACTTCCTCTGGATTTGCTCCAACAGCTCCACGTCCTTCCCACCATCACCAACCCATCTGACCACGCTGCTGGTTGTTGCTGGCAGGACCAAATGAAAAGGGAAACTGAGGCCCAGAGCAGGAGAGGGACTTCAGAGGGAGTTCTCCCCAACCCTCCCCCACGCTCAGCTCCACCCAAAGGGTCTCTCTGGGGGACTTTGGCCCAAAAGCTGCTTCTGGCCCTGGAGCCCTCCTTGTTCCTGTCTCGAAGTGTGGAAGTCACACAAAGGCTCTTTTCCTGCCATCAGTTATCCAGAGCTGAATGATTGAAATATAACCTTAAACCAGCAGCTCTGTGTCTTTCCTGTGCTGGGTCCCCTGAGCTGGACACACAGATATCTGTATTTTTTGGGTGCAAGGCAGAAAGCTCTGTGCTGAGCCATGACTTGTCTCTGGGCAGGCAGAACTGGGCAGGGGTTTTGCTCTTGGCAGGATCTCTTGGCAGCCAGACCCACTCTGCTGCCTGAATATTCAACAGAAATATTCTTCTTGTTTAACCCTGCTAAAGAATCGATCTGTGACTTGTCAGTGCTCACAAACGGCTGAGGTGGGTGCAGACAATTTTAGCATCTTCTCTGCTCCCCTCAGGGCAGCACAACCTCGTCCCCTGCACCTTATGCTGGGTGAGCACCCTGTCACAGGGCCCTGTGGTGTCACCAGCCCTCCCTGCAGTGGTTTCTGCCACCAGGGAGAGGTGCTGGGGAGGGTGGTCGTGCACTTGCACCCCCAAGGGTGAACACATCCCATCAGCCTGTGGAATGTTTTCCAGACCATTCCCTCATGCTCTGTAACCCTCTGTGTCCCTCAGCCTGGGGAGTTTCTTTACAGATCAGCCCCAGGTGCTGCACATGAATCCAGCTGCTCCCAAAACCTACAATTTACTGTGCCCAGCTCTGGCTCCTCAGCTCAGGAAGGACATGGAGGGGCTGGAGCAGGTCCAGAGAAGGGCAACGAGGCTGGGGAAGGATCTGGAGCACAAGTGCTGTGAGGAGAGGCTGAGGGAGCTGGGGGGGCTCAGCCTGGACAGGAGGAGGCTCAGGGGAGACCTTCTCACTCTCTGCAACTCCCTGACAGGAGGGGGGAACCGGGGGGGGGGTCGGGCTCTGCTGCCAGGAACCCGCAGCAGGACAAGAGGGCCCAGCCTGGAGCTGCCCCAGGGCAGGTTTAGGTTGGCCATTGGGAAGAAGTTGTTTGCAGAGAGAGGGATCAGCCCTTGGAATGGGCTGCCCAGGGAGGGGGTGGAGTCCCCGTCCCTGGAGGTGTTGAAGCAGAGCCTGGATGTGGCATCAGTGCCATGGTCTGGGTGACAAGGTGGGGTTGGGTCACAGGTTGGACTCGATGATCTCAGAGGTCTTTCCCAACCCGGTTGATTCTGGGATTCTCTGACTTTCAGGGATAACGAGTTTCAGAGGGATGTCAGGGATGTTGTGCTGGCCTGCAAGCCCGGGAGCTGCAGTTCCCACAGCCCCATTGCAGCCGTGTGTGCTGGGTGCTGATTGCTGCCTTTTGTTCTCCTTCATGCCTTTTAAAGATGAAAAGCTCCCTGAGATTGGGGCAGCTCTTTGCCAACCTGCTGTTGGGGAGCTGTGTGATGGTGCTGCCTTGATGTGCAGGGTTTGAGGGCATGTCTTGAAAGCCTTTCTCCCCTTGGGTTTGCAGGTGGTCTCATGGCTTTGGCAGGTGGATTTGGAGGGGCTCAGGGTGATGGGATGCGAGGCTGGGCTGTGTTTGGGGGTGGTGCAGCGGGAAGAACAACATGGCTTGGAGATTGGAGGAGAGAAAAAAGCAATTTCTTAAGGGTTTCTCCCAAATGGAGCAAAGAAATGGCATCTCTGGGGCAATCCTAGAAATGCCTGTGGTTGACCAGGAGAGCTGGAACACCCATCTGCCTCTTCCCAGCTGGCTTCATGTCTCCTCCTGACCTCCACACTGGGACATGGGGTCACCTTTCTGTGCTCACAACCTCCTCGTGGTGGCCAGGAAAGAGCCTCTGTGGGGAGGGGAACTTGTCTCCTTCAGGGCTCCAAACCCAGAGCCCTTTTTGCCATGTGCTGCTTGGAGGTGAAATATGAACAGGGATCAGCAGCTGCTCCTTAAATGCCATTTGTGTGGGGAGCTGGAAGCTTTGGAGCAAAGGAAACTGCTCCAACTGGGGAAATAAAATTTCTGAGGGATATTGGCACTTCCAGCCTGGAGGGGGAGGCCAGCAGATGGCTCCTGGTGGGAATGCCAGGCATGGATGTCACCTCAGTCAGCCCCTTTCCATGATCCTTCACACCACCCCCTTTCTGGGAGCTCCTCTTCTCGCTGTGTGGCCTTTGGGGGATGTTCACAGAGGGACCCTAAAGGATTAACTTGAATTTGGTCAGTTTTGAGGATTGTTAGGGCTGGTTGATATGAATCCTGTGGACAGGGAGTGACAGTCCCTGCCCTGAGCAGCCCTGGTGCAGAGTGATGGCTCTGAGCTCGGCTTGGTTCTTGTGCCTGAGGCTCCTCAAACCTTTGGTAGCATCGTTATTGTTTATTTCTGGATCCATTCTAGGAGAAAAATGAGATCCCTTGAGGCCAGGATGAGTCAGTGGAGAGCTGGTCTCTCCAATTCTCACTGGAGTGAGAGAGGGGGTGGCTACAGCCCCATGGAATTAGGACACTGGACCTGGGAGATACCAACACAGGATGCCCAGGGATGGCACAGCTCTCACCTTCTGCCAACAACTTGACTCAATCTTAGAGGTCTTTTCCAACCTGGATGATTCTGTGATTTTATAAGTCTACATTTGGAGGGTGATAATTCTATATTTGGAGGTTTATACTGTATTTAGTTACTGATATTTTTTTGTCAGTGGTGATCACCACAGGTTGTGGTTATCAGGGGCTGATCTCAGTAAGAAATAGATGTTGGGCTCAGCTTATTTATCCCAGATGTCAGAGCACTGTAGGAATGGCAGGTTACGTTTTCAGGATTAAAAGATAACAAGGAGATACCTGATGTGGAGCAAGCTGGGAATACCTTGGTGTGTGGAATGAAGGCTTCTATTCCATGGAGATGTGGGGTGTGGGCAGGTGTGTGTGCTTTGGGATGGCTGTTTTTGTGCTCAGGAGTGTTTTTTGGGGGTCATGGCACACCCAGTGTCAGGCTGGGGGTGTGCAGAGCCTGTGGGGAAGGTGGGAGGAACTCAAGAGCTGGCACTGGTGACCTGGGGCACGAGGAGAAGCTGGAGGATTTAAGCAGCAGGCTGTCCCGTGGTGGAGGGGTGAAAGGCTCCAGGTCAGCCAAAAGCTCTAGGGAAGAAGATGAAAAAAGCCATTAAAGGGCTGGACCTGCAAGAATATGGTGAGAGTTTTGCTAGTGATACAAATGGGGCTCTGGCTTCCCCGGGTGATCCATGGGAGGTGCATCAGGAAGCAAAGGTGGAACCTGGAGATATTATTGAAACACTCATGATTTGGGGATCTTCTTGTTACTGATGTTCTTGTTAACAAAATCTCTAGAAAACCTATTAAATGAGCCTTTCTTGTAATCCCGTGGCTTCTTGTGTTCATAAGCTGCAGACACATGGGAAAGATTTGATGCTGAAGAACGGGATGTAATTCTTGGCTCAATTTAACAGTGTGAAAGGCTTTAATTGAACTGGTATTTGTCAAAAGAGATCCCTTGGGACAGGATTCCTCTTGGTCAAGGTGCTGCCTTGCTCTCCCTGTGTTCTCCTGCCTGGTGGGAGTGTGGGGCCTCAGCCCATCCAACCCCTGAGGCTCCCACAGCAGCACAACCTGCAGCCCTCTCTTTTAGGCAGGGGGAGAGGAGAAGGCCGGAGTAATAAGCTGATTTTAAAAGCTGCTCCTGCCAAATATTTCCTGCCCCTAATCGCTGGCACAGGCTGGCCAGGGATGTTTTTCTCTCTCTTCTTTCCTGTTGAAATAAATAAGTAAAAGCAGGTTAAAGGGTGCTGGTGTTTCAGAGCAAGCTGGGTGACACATGAGAGGGGCCAGTGCCACAAGTGCTTGAGCCTGATCTCCTCAGAGCTGCCTGATCTTTTCAGAGCTGCCTGATCTTTTCAGAACCCTAAACCCACAGGGTGAGGGTGTGAGGGGTTTGTTGACTGGCAAGGGTGGCACGAGGAGGCTTGAATTTTGGAGGTGTAGTTGGAATTGATCTCCCCAGCCCAGGGAGGAGATGAAAGCCTATAGATGAGTTGATTTTCTGGGCTGCAGGGGAGCACAGGCCGAGCTGAGGAGGAGGATCTGCTGCCCTTGCACCCCATTGACGGGTTGGATGTTGTGATGGAAGACAATCCTTTATTGAGGTGGGAACAAGGACTTTGGGAGACCTGAGAGCCCCTTCCAATGTCTAAAGGGGCTCCAGGAGAGCTGGAGAGGGACTGGGGACAAGGGATGGAGGGACAGGACAAGGGGGAATGGCTTCCCACTGCCAGAGGGCAGAGTTAGATGGGATATTGGGAAGGAATTGTTGAGTGTGAGGGTGGTGAGGCCCTAGCCCAGGTTGCCCAGAGAAGCTGTGGCTGCCCCATCCCTGGAAGTGTCCAAGGCCAGGTTGGGCAGGGCTTGGAGCAACCTGGGCTAGTGGGATGTGTCCCTGCCCATGGCAGGGTGGTTGGAATTAGATGAACTTTAATGTCCCTTCCACCCAAGGCCCTCCAGGTTTCTCTGATGGGATGGGCCCTCTCCTTCCTGCATTATTCAGCAAGATCAGAGAGTAAAACTGCCTTTTTATTTTACCATCCCTTCAGCCTTCCTGGTGGTTGGGAAACAGCCTGGAAGACAGGATCTACGGGGCAGGTGCCCTGAAACAAAAGTGCATTTGAGAGTGTGCTGCTGTGGTTTGGGGTGCTGAGAGCCCGGGGGTGCCTCAGGACCAGCTCTGTGCTGGGACACGGGCAGCAGCAGCAGCCAGGAGCTCTGTTTTCCTCTCCTCTCAGGGCTTCCCTGTTCCTTTGTTCTCCTCTACAGCCTCCCCTCTGAGCAGACAATTAACTTTCATGTTTCCCAGGCAGTCGGTGCTGGCGGGTCCTGTCGCCGCAAACACGAGCTGGAAACTTCATTATGTTAAGAAGGCACAAAGTCAGGTGGAAGAAGAGATAATTACCTTTCTAATATAATTATGGCTGGGCTGGTGAGCCTTTTATCTCAATCCTTGTTCTTCTGTACCAACAACAGCAAGGATTAAAATTTACCAGGTTCTGGCTCGCCCGCGGCAGCCGGAGCCGTTCCCTCCCCACGGCAAGGAGGGTTTTGTTGGGGGGGATTTCAGGTTAAACCTTTGGGAAGAGGATGATTGTGGAAGAGGAAGGAGCAGGGGGAGAAACCCTTTGTGCTGTTGAAGCAGCTCGGAGGGAGAAGCAGCAGCCTGTGAGTGAGGTGGTGTTTTGAGGTGATCCCAATTCCGATGGGAATTGGGCTCTGGAGCGGGAGCACAGGAGGGGCTGCTCTGATTTGGGCTGGGAGGAATCCCCCCAGCCAGGCTGCTGTGTGTCCCTGCCGTCAGTGCTCTGTGGGCTGTCCCTCCTGGCCCTGCTGAGGGGCAGAGATGGGGTGGCAGGTCCCTGCTCGGGTGGGGAGGGAGCACAGGCAGGAGGCAAAGCCCTGGGTTAGAGGAGCAAAGAGGGAAAAGGTCCCTGTCCCCACCCCACCCAGGGGACAGCACCTGATTCAGACTTCAGCAAACAGCTCAGGGTGGGCTTTGGGTTTTGGCTGGTCTCAGTGGTGCTTTTTAAGGCTTGAGACTTCACTGCATCTCCATTTCCCAGCTGGGGAGACCAAGGGAATCTGTTCTCTGTGCTGTGGGAAGAGCTGACAGCCCTCTCCCCTCGTGCAGCACAGAGGGGTTTTCCATTGCTTTCTTCCTCAGGCTTTTAAAACACAAAACTCTATCCCTGGGACCCTCCTGGGCACTGTGCCCTCCTCTTCCCCACCTGGTAAGGGGTGTGTGGCAGGGACTGGTGTCATCCTCCTGCATCCCACCCTCTGTCCCTTGGCTGATCCCTACAGAGGGGTGATGCTCCGGGAAGCAGCTCCTTGGTCCTCTGCCACCAGAAAAGCCCTGAACAAAGTGCTCTTCCCAGCTACCCCCTGATCCTTCTCTCCCTGGGCAAGGAAGAGGGTCTGGAGAGCTGCTGGAATTACAGAGCTGAAAAGGTCAGAGTGGTACCATTTGCTGAGATCCCTCACAGAACACAAAGGGCATTAAAATTCTGCTGCCTCATCTGTGTAACAAGGAAGAAAATAGTGCTGAGAGGAAAACAGAAAGGGGAATAAAGTCTTCCCTTCTGCAACTGGGTCAGGGAAAGGGAAGTGGTGTAAGTTTAACTCTTGTTTAAACTAAGTTTAACTCAATTATCTGTGACTCCAGAGGCTGATGCAGCTGCATGTGCAGCTCCAGCCTCTCACCTCTGTGGAAGGGAGTCAAAAGTCTGGCTCTGGGTCAGTCATTGGTGTGATGAACTTGGTGCTCTCCCAAAATGAGCTTTCCCCTCATTTTGGGTCCATCAGTTTGGTCTCTGCCAGAACTTGCTCTCAGAATCCCAGAGATGCTGGGGATGGGGAGACATCAATCCTGGCAGGTCCATTTGATGTGGTTTAAGCTGGAAAAGCAGGATGTGAGGATGAGTTGCTGGCTCAGGTGAAGGTGACAGCATTGTTCTGCATTGGAAGGGTGATGGGGCCGTGTGGGACACGGTGGGACAGCACTGCCATGAGACATCTGCAGTGGGAGCAGGGGCTGAACCAGGGCTGAGCTGGGCTTTGCAAGAGCTGCAGGGGATGAGATCAGACTTGGGTGTCTGTACATCCACCCTCAAAGCACAGGGAGAAACCACCCCCAGCAGTGAGCAAACCTACCTGAGCAGAGCCCTGCTGTCCTTTCTAAAGCAGGATGCAGAAGGGAAAGGGGTGTAGCCATGTCCCTCAAATCCTGATGGTTCCATCCCAGCAACTCCATGGTGGATTGGGGGAACTTCCAGGCTAAAATGCTCATTTTTTTTGGTGAAGAAAAGCAGGGTCTGAGATAAATGGCAAATCCTGACTCTCCCCCGGCCTGTAAATTTTGTCATCTGTGAAATGTAAACTTTATCACTCCAGCTCCATCCTGTGCTCTTGGCAAAACCACATAATTGATGTTGCTTGGCACCCTCCAGCCTCCCTCTCTGCTCCCCTCCTTTTCTCCTCCTCCCACAGCCTGGCTTTCCTCATTTGCTGGGAACTTTGCTGCAGGTCTGTGTCCTGCACAGCCCCAGAACCTCCAGGACAAGGATGTGTCTTGCCAAGTTTGCTCCTTCTGAGGTGGATCCTGCTTGGCCCCAACACTGATTCACTGCCCACCTTGTCCTTTGTTTCATAAATGTGTTTGAAGTGAATCTGAAGTCTCAGAATCACAGAATGTGCTGAGTTGGAAGGGATCCACAAGGATCATCCAGTCCAACCCTCAGCCCTGCACAGGCCCAGCCCCAAGGGTCACACCTTGTGCCCCAGAGGATCATCCAAACCCTCCTGGAGCTCTGGCAGCCTTGGTGCTGTGCCCACTGCCCTGGGGAGCCTGGGCAGTGCCCAACCACCCTCTGGGGGAAGAACCTTTTCCTGAGATCCAACCTGACCCTGCCCTGACACAGCTCCAGCCATTCCCTGGGTGCTGTCCCTGGTCCCCCCAGAGCAGAGCTCAGTCCCTGCCCCTCCTCTGCCCCTCCCCAGGAAGCTGGAACTGCCCTGAGCTCTCCCCTCAGTCTCCTCTTCTCCAAGATCTGATGGTGCAACCCCCACCTCGACCCTCTCAGCAGCCTGTGGTTGTGTCTGGCTGAGCTTCCCTTGCCAGGCTCCCAAGGAATATGACAACAAAAGAGCCAAGACAAATCCAGTGCTTCTCCATGAGCTGCAAAGAACTGAGGGAGTTTCCCTGCCTGCCAAAAATGTGATCTGTTGGAGGTTGCTGTGACAAGCAGCATAAATCTCAAAGTGCCATCAGTCATCTGAGCTGTGGCAGCTGAAGAGAGGAGTGGGATCCCCTGTGCCAGGAGAATGGAGCTGGGAATGGTGGCTGTGGACACAGGAGGACCTGATGTCCCCAGCTCTTCTGGGGCCCTCATGGCTCTGAAGGTGGAAATGCAGCCAAACTGTTTCCATCTCAAACGCTTGGATCCCACCCCCTATCCCAATGGGAAAGGGGGATGAGCTAACTCAGGGGGAGGGTTTCCTCCCTCCAGGTTTGAAGGATGGCCACCCAGAAATCCGCGTTTTCCCGAATAAGATTAAAAATCCTGCTTCCAAAAGGTTTTGATTCAAAAGGCAGAGTTTTCCTCTGGGAGGTTTCAACCTGATTTTAAGTGGAAACTCCTGCTTTCAGCCAGCTTTCCAACAGCACCGGCAGTTAAAAGCAACCAAATAAAAATAAAATCTCAAGTTGTATTTGAAGGCAAAACGAAACCAAAATGTTTTGTTATTTCCCCCTGGAAAACTGAAATGAATGTTTCCCTGAAAACAAACATTTTCTGGTGAGGGAAAAAAGGCTTTGTCCTTCTCTGCTGAGTGGTTTTTCTAAGAACTAGCAACACTTCTTGGTTTGCTGGAGTTATTTCCACGGAGATGCCACTTAATCTGAGCAACCTGGTCTAGTGGAAGTTGTCCCTGCCTGTGGCAGGAGGGTGAGATGAGCTTTAAGGTCCTTTCCAACTCAAACTATTCTATAAAAGAGAGGAAATTTAGGTTAGATGTAGGGAAGGAATTTTTCCCTGTGAGGGTGGGGAGGCCCTGGCACAGGTTGCCCAGAGAAGCTGTGGCTGCCCCTGGATCCCTGGAAGTGTCCAAGTCCAGGTTGGACAGGGCTTAAAGCAACCTGGGCTAGTGGATGTTGTCCCTGCCAATGGCAAGGGGTGGAATCAGATGATCTTTGAGGTCCCTTCCAACCCAAACCCTGCATTTTGCCAGGGCAGCTTTTAATGTCAGAGTTACCCAGGGCAATATTTTTGTTTTGTGCTTTATTCTGCTCTTTCTCTCAACTGGGTGGTGCTCAGAACCCTCAGAACTGATGGCAGTGCCCTCCTGGTGGGCACTGGAGAGCTGTAGAAGTGTCTGACTTGGGCTATGGACTGCCCCAAGGAAGCTGGGGAAAGCACAATGGGAGCAGGAACGAAGCAGAACAAGCTGCTGAAGGCCCCAAAACAAGCTGGGGCACTGATGAAAGGAGGGATTGAATTTTTTTAGGTGCTTCTCGTTGCTGGTATCTCCCCATTTAAGGCTGTAATGGAACGATTTCAAACAAAAAAGAAAGACAATTAAGGTCTTCTGAACTGAAACTACTATAAACCACTATTTAGTTACAATATTCTTAAAGTCCCATTCACAAATTATTCATTCTTCTAATACTAGGTTTGAAATACTGTCCTAATGATACTGCTGTATAATTCAAGAAATAAGTCCCTTGCCCTTTCCCCTGTCCAGTATCAAGCTCAAGAACCCAAATTTCAAATCATTCGTAATGGAGCAAAGTTAAATTGTTGATAAATTTATTCCTACCTGGAGAGTGTCACTGTTTTTTTTGACAGCAGTTCATCCTCAGCCCTCTCTCAGCATCCCAGTCCCTACCTGAGGCTGGATGCAGGAACTACCACATGAAACCATCCCCTCTGTGCTGTGGGAGGATGGACCGGGGGGCACCAACAAAGCCCAGCGCCCCCAGTGCCGCCTGGAGCTGTCACATCCACACCTGGAGCTGCCTCATCCCGCTGTTTCCAGGGCTACGGGAGGCAGGAGCAGCTCAGGATCGCGGGCTGGGGGAAGGCGATGACTAAGCAAATGTCACAACCGCTTACTCCGGGAAGCACCCGGGCCCTCCCCTCCTTCCCTGCTCGCAGTTTAACGCCGGCCAGACCCGAGGCTGCTCCGGGCGAACTCCCGGTTAACGCCGGGGCAAGAGGCTGGAAAAGCGCCCCGAGCTCCTGCCCTACCCGGCACGGGCGGCTGCAGCTCCAGAGATGCTTTTCTGGGCTTTTTGTTCTGCTCGGAGAGCGGCGAGTGTCGGGTGCCAGGAACAGTGTGGCAGCAGGAGCAGGGAGGGGATTCTGCCTCTGTGAAGCCACCCCTGGAGTGCTGTGCCCAGTTGTGGCCCCTCAGCTCAGGAAGGACATGGAGGGGCTGGAGCAGGTCCAGAGAAGGACAACGAGGCTGGGGAAGGGTCTGGAGCACAAGTGCTGTGAGGAGAGGCTGAGGGAGCTGGGGGGGCTCAGCCTGGACAGGAGGAGGCTCAGGGGAGACCTTCTCACTCTCTGCAACTCCCTGACAGGAGGGGGAGCCGGGGGGGGTCAGGCTCTGCTGCCAGGAACCAGCAGCAGGACAAGAGGGCACAGCCTTGAGCTGCCCCAGGGCAGGTTTAGGTTGGCCATTGGGAAGAAGTTGTTTGCAGAGAGAGGGATCAGCCCTTGGAATGGGCTGCCCAGGGAGGGGGTGGAGTCCCCGTCCCTGGAGGTGTTGAAGCAGAGCCTGGATGTGGCATCAGTGCCATGGTCTGGGTGACAAGGTGGGGTTGGGTCACAGGTTGGACTCGAGGATCTCAGAGGTCTTTTCCAACCTGGTTGATTCTGGGATTCTGTGAAGTTGGGGGGTTTGATGGAGGGGAATGTCATGGCCAGGAGAGGAACTGAGTGGGCAGAGACTAGAGCTGGTACTAAGAGCCCCTTAAGTTTTAAACCCAGTCAAATGTGAAGCATCTCCTTCCTATAAATCACAGCTTAAGCAAGAGAGGTGTAGTATAAAGAGAAAGCAGCAGCCTGGAGTGGAACAGTGACCTGTCTGATTAAACCCATCGGGTCTTAAACCCACCTTGCTGAACCTGACGAGTATTTAGGACACCAGAGATCGGCAGCACTGCTTTGGGTTTATTTTTCTCTGCTTGTGCTCTCCTCCCCTGGCTGTAGAAGCAAGTCTGGGATGATTTAGCTCCTAACAAAACACTTAACTCTGCTGCTGAAGAGCTGGGGGGGTTTTCTGGACCATTTCACAGCAATAGGCTGCATCAACGAGGAGCAGCTGATGCTCTTGGCCCACATCCCAAAGCCTTCAGCGCGATATTCTCCTGTGCTGCCTTGTCAGGAAGCTGCTGTGGACCATGGGATGCTCCTCTCCTGCAGCTGTCTAAGAAATTTCCCCCCCCAGATCTCCCTCTCCTGCTCCCTAATTCAGGTCTTTGTGTTATGAGGAAAACTCTCTGCAGCAAATTAACAGCAGCACCAACAGCCAGAGTGGTTTCTGCTGGGTGCTGCTGCCTGGGGGTGCTTCAGGTGCCTGCAGCACATGGACAAACCTCCCTGCCTGGGCAGGGGGGGCAAGTGAAGCTCTGAAATCCATCCCTGATGCAAGTGGAGCCTGGAAAAACTGCACCTTTTATGTCTACTCTGTAACTGCCCCCTGGGCCCAAAGGGACTGCTCTGGAAATTTGGGGAACACCAACATTTGCTGCTGTACTGGGCCCTGGGGTGGCAGCTCCCTGCCCACGATGAGGGGTTTTCAATGGCTGGGTTATAGAGCCCTGAAATGTGGAGTTTATGATGAAAATGCTGCCAGACTTTTATCTGCAGCAATTCCAGGGTTCCCAACGGCCCAGTGGAGAGCGAGAGCTCCATTATCCGAGCTGCCAATTAATTGGAGCACATTCCCCTGCCCTGTCATAGAGATGTCACTTCCCTGTGCCAGTGACATTGCTCTGGTCTCTCTCTGAGTGCCCACCTCCCTGTGCTGCCCCCTGGCATTGCCCATTTCCTTCCCTGGAATAGCCTGTCCAGAGAGGCTTGGAGTCTCCTTCCCTGGAGATATTCCAAGCCCATCTGGACACATTCTGAAGGACTACTAGAGCAGGGAGGTCAGACTGGATCACAGAATGTTACAGGTTGGAAGGGACCTTAAAGTTCATCTTGTCCCACCCCCTGCCATGGGCAGGGACACCTCCCACTAGCCCAGGTTGCTCCAACCTGGCCTTGGACACTTCTAGGAATGGAGCAGCCACATCTTCTCTGGGCAACCTGTGCCAGGGTCTCCCCACCCTCCCAGGGAAGGATTCCTTCCTGATGTCCATCCTCAATTTCCCCTCCTCCAGGTTTTGTTTGATGACCTGCAGTGGTCCCTTCCAGCCTGAACCATTCTGTGGTTGCTGAGCAGGAAGGATCTGTGTGCTCCTGTTGGCTTTGGGAAGGTGATTATCCTGCTCTGGGGGGGGGGGATGAGGGGTGGGTGATGTGGGGAAGGAGTGGAGTAGAGGAGGAAAAAAGCACAGCAATGCCCAGAGTGTGATCATGGGCCTGTGGTGCTGTGGTGGTGTGATCCTTGCAGTCACTTCATGGAGCACACAGGAGCTGGGCTGTGTTCCCTGAGTGTCTTGGTTCTGGCCCCACGTGCACCTGGGTGAACAAAGTTCCTCAGATTCCATTGGCAATCAGCTCCTATTTCTCCAGTTCTGTTTATCCAAGACTTGTGTGGTTCTGGGCTCCTTGAGAAGCAGCAGAGAGCTTCTCCTGTCCCACAGGCACTTTGGCATGTCCTGCAGGGGGGAAATCGGGTCCAACCTCCTCCTCTTGCTGCACATCTGGCAGCCTGTGCTCCTGTAAAGTGCAGCTGGATCCCTCTTTCCCCAGCTTTCCATGGAATCACAGAGTCACAGATTATCTGAGATCCACAAGGATCACCAAACTCTGTTTGGCTGGGACAGCTCCCCTCAAACAGGGCAGGGACGAGGGTTAAAAAATTAAAAAATAAACATCTGAACTGCTGAGTTGGAATGGGCTCAGTTTGAGGGGGAGGACGAGGTGAGGAACTCAGGGGAGGTCTGGACAATGTTCTCGGGCACATGGTGGGATTGTGCAGGGACAGAAGTTGGACTTGACCCTCGTGGGTCCCTCCCAGCTCAGGGTGTTCTGTGATTCTGGGAGCTGCCCAGCTTCTCTGGGTGCTGGGAGCTCACATGTCGTGGTTCCAGAAGCTGAGAGCAGCAAGAGGAGACTTTCTCACTGCACATTAAATGTTCTGGGAAGTCTCCCTTGGGATGTTCATCCTCAGCAGGGCTTGTGGTGGGCTGCAGTCAGGGCTGGAAGGTCTGTGTGGACACAGCTCCTGGAGGCAGAACCCCCCTGAGACTGCACTGAACCTTTTCAGCTGCACAACTTGGCCTTTATCTGTACAAAACAGGGAAAAAAGGGGATTTATTTGTCACATCCACGAAATACTGTTCCCAAAGCACCAAGCACAGGGGCTGTTATGGCTAAATCATCCTGAAAAACAGGAGGGGGGAAGTTACAATTTCTGTTTTCAACACTGAAGGAATAAATTCTGACTTTTTCATGTCCACAGCCCAGCTTGCAACAGGTTTAAAGCACGGTACAGATGGCTGTGCAATTATTGCCAACATCTCCTCATTATATTAGATAAGGCCCTGGGTTTATTTAGCAGAAGCAGATGGAGGGAATACACAATATTTTAGATGTCTTGGCAAACTGTGTTTTCCTTAGAACAACATTGCACGTTTGGTGTGATAGTTCTGGCCAAAAAAAACCCAAAACAACCAAGCAAGAGGAATAATTATATCTTTTCAGGGACAATGAGGTGTGTATTAAAAAAGAAATATTATATTGCAAGTCCTATTATGACATCTGATGCCTTACATTAATCCTTGTGAGCAGAGGAGAGTTTCAGCTTCTTTTAAAAGTGTATTTTTTGTGGCTTGTAGAATAAAGTTTGAAAATCTAATACCAACTGTCTATAAAAGCTGAGAGATCATAGTGCAAGTAGTCCTGGTATTATTTTTTCAATGATCTGATGGTTTTTAGTCCAGCCTTGTTGATTCTGGGGCTGCCTATTTGTGTGGGCAGTGGCAATAATGCACCTCTGAGCAAGGGGAACCTGCTGCAAGTGGGAAAATTTTGGGGTTTGGGTCCTTTGGGGCAGCAGGTTTGGACAGGAGGGGTGTGAGGGACACACAAACCTCTTCTTGCTCAGAGCATTTCCAGGCAAAAGCTCCCCCAGAGCCCCCTGAGCTCTGTGTGAGGGTCTGAGGCACATCCAGGAACCAACTCCCAGCCTCCCAAGGGAGCACACACAGCTCTGTGCCCGCTTGCAGAGGCACCTGATGGCACCCCAGGCTTTGCCTTTCTCCAGAAATTGGGCTGCAGAGAAATTCCCTGCAGGGACGTGGTCAGAAATGGAGGGGGTGCAATTTTCCTGCCTTGTGGGACCCAACTCCGACATCGTCTGGCTTGATTCCAGCTGCTGTCTGGGAAGACATGGAGTGGGGGGTGTGGGTGAGGGAGCTCCTCAGGGCGTAAGGAAGGAGTTGCTTGGAGCCCCTGGCCCTGAGAAGCAGCTGGAGCCACTCACCAAACACCTGGGGAACAACAAACCTCCTGTTTGTGCCCCGGCCCCTCTGGAGCTCGGGGTGGATTTTCATCCACAGCTTAAGGAGTTGTGTGAGTTCAGTGCTCTGCTGGTGAGGAACTTGCACTGGAAGGCACGAGCACACTGCCCAAACCATGAAATCAGAGTGCCAGGTGTGTGGATGGCAGGAGGCTGCCCTTCCCTGCAGACCATCCCAGCTGAGGGAGCAGGGAGAGGAGGGAGGGTCTTGTCCTGCATGGAGGGACTGTGGCTGCTCCCTCTGGTCACTGCAGGGAAGTGCCAAAGGAGTGGCAGGTTCTTGAACACCCACAAGCCCCACCTGATGTTGCACTGGTGTTTGGGACTGTACAATCTGGATGCTGTTGCTCCACAGCATCAAGGCAGCACGACCCGAGTGTCACTCCTTGGATGTCACACGTGTCCCCACAGGGAGGATGAACACCCTGAGTGCAGGCAGGAGAGGTGCAGTGGTGTGGTGATGGCAGCAGGAACCTCTTGGTTGTTAATATTTTGTGCTATTGTGAGAAGAAAAGCCCAGGAACCCTTGTCATTGTGGCAGTGCTCTGCCTGGGGTGGCTTGGTTGAGTTGCTGGGTGGGTTTGGGTCTCTAAGTGGTCGAGTGCACAAGTACAGCCAGGTGGGGGTGGTGCTGATGGTCCATTTTTGCCAGTTCTCATCCCTCTGGCTGTGCCAGTGAGGCTTCACTGGCTGAGTGCTGGGGAGTGAACACCAAATGTGGCAGCATGAACTATCTCACCCTCCACTTTCTACCTTTCCCATTTATTTTATGAATGTTCTTGGCTGTCATTTTTTACGTGTTTATCTTCGCTCATTATCTGCCCACCTCTGGGTTTGGTGATGCAGGGGCAGGGTGGAAAGGATGGACTGGGAGATCATCCCTCCCAGAACTCCAGAACGAGTGACAGGACCCAGGGAATGGCTGGAGCTGTGTCAGGGCAGGGTCAGGTTGGATCTCAGGAAAAGGTTCTTCCCCCAGAGTCTGGTTGGGCACTGACCAGGCTCCCCAGGGCAGTGGGCACAGCACCAAGGCTGCCAGAGCTCCAGGAGGGTTTGGATGATCCTCTGAGGCACAGGGTGTGACTCTTGGGGATGGTCCTGTGCAGGGCTGAGGGTTGGACTCAATGATCCTTGTGGGTCCCTTCCAACTCAGCACATTCTGTGATTCTGTGATTCCAGAAGCCAGTGAGTGGTTCAGGTGGTGGCTTGGTGGGAAAGAACAGTCTGAAGTGTAGAGGCTCAGAGGAGAGTGTCACAGAACATCCTGAGCTGGAAGGGACCCACAATGATCATGAGTCCAACTCCTGAGTGTCCTGCACAGACACCCCAACAATCCCACCCTGTCCCTCAGAGCATTGTCCAAACCCTCCTGGAGCTCTGGCAGCCTTGGTGCTGTGCCCACTGCCCTGGGGAGCCTGGTCAGTGCCCAAGCAGCCTCTGGGGAAAGAACCTTGTCCTGAGATCCAACTTGACCCTGTCCTTTAACCTAAGAAGAGGTCTCCTTTCCCTCCTTCCCAGCTATTTGTCCTCCTCCTTCCCCCCCCCCTCCCCTGGCAGCTCCAGCAGCCCCGGTTCAGGCCCCCAGTGGGGAGGGCTGAGCTCTTACCCTGAACCAGTTTGTTCTGCTTTTTAAACCCTGATACAAGGTGATAGTGAGGGCATTTTCTGCTCAGCTCATGAACAGCCACTTCTGGGGCCAGGCCAAATGCAGAGGGTGATGTTCTGCTTCCAAATAACACAGACCTCGTCACGGCTCCCAGGGCAGCCTGGCAAGGAGGTTCTCCTGGGTGGCTACTGCAGGGAAGGAGGCTTGGGATGTGCTTCCAGTGACTCAGACCTCTTGTCTCCTGCTGCCCTGCTAGCCCACCTGGCAGGAAGACACATCCCCCATCTCCCTACCAGCTGTCCCGTGCCCTTTGCCCAGTTTTGTGGTGCCAGCTCGTGGAGAGCAGAGCCCTGCCCCTCCAGGTTTCCTGGCACCTCAGTGCAGTGTAGTGGTTGCTCTGGGTGATGCTTTTCATGCACACGGGGTTTGGGAGTTTGGAGTTTTCAGAAAAAGCGTGGCTTTAAATCAAGTCCAAACTCTTTGCAGGCTCAGCATGAATTGCTTTCAGTAAAAAGAAAAATGTATTTAAAGTTGGGAATAATTAGTTTTAGACCTTGACAAACGAAACAACCCCAAATGATGGTTCGTCGCTCTCCCCTAAAACCAAAACACCCAAAGTGTTTTGCTGACCCTGAAATTCCTCTCTCCTCTTTAAAAATCTTGGTTACTGAGCTAAACCCTTCCACAGCTTGACCATGGGGTGGGGTGGGTGACACCAGATATAACCTGGAAAGTGCTTTGTGCTCCCAACTCCTGCCCTCAGCATCCTCTGGAGCCACATTCCAGGGCAGAAGCAGCATCTCTCCTCTGTGATGTTGATGGAGTGAGGTTCCAGGTATGACCTACTTTGCAGCCACAATGAAGTGCAGGATGGTTTTAACTCCTCTGTGCTCAGTTTTCCCAGCGTGAGCTCCCTGGAATGGTTTTTGGACGTGTGCATTTTCCTGCCAGCTGTCAGTGCTGATTGCAGACGAGCCTCCTTTCCTGGTCTGCAGTGTGGTGTGTCCACGTCTCTCCTGCTTAGCAGCAACAAGGGCTTATTTGAGCAATTGCCTCCTAATCAGAATATCTTCCTTCTCCTGGGCAGGAGCCAGGGCTCAGCTCCCTGCACTCTGCAGAACCTCCCTTGGTGTGCTGGAGTGTCACACACTGTTTGGCTGCTGCGGCTTGTTGTTGCAGAGGAGGGTTTGTCTCCAGATGCTCCTCTCCCTGTCTTCTCCCAGGAGCCTGGCTCAGGAATTACAGGCAGAAAAGTAGGTTGCAGGTGGTTTGGGGAGGGGACTCTGCTCTCCTTTTGCTGTGTCTCCTCCCAGGACTGTGCCATGCAAAGAGGAGGAGGCAGTTTGTGTTTGTGTCTGGGCAGCTCTGCGTGCTGGAGGCTGGGGGCAGATTTAATGCTGGGGAAAAGAGCTCAGAGATGCTCCCATTTGGTGTGAGACCAAGGGATCACAGAATTCTTAGGGTTGGAAGGAACCTCTGGAGATTATCCAGTCCAACCCCCTGCCAAGGCAGGGTCACCCAGAGCAGGTGACACAGGAACACATCCAGGTGGGTTTGGGATGTCTCCAGAGGGGAACACTCCAGGCCCTCCCTGGGCAGCTGTTCCAGGCTCTGCCACCTCCATGGAAAGAGGTTCTTCCTTATGTTGAGGTGGAACTTGTTAGTTTATGGCCATTCCTCTTGTCCTGTCACTGGGCACCACTGAAAAGAGTCTGGGACCATCCTCTTGGCACCTCTTGGAGACATTTCACAAAATCACAGAATCACAGAAGGGTTTGGATTAGAAGGAACCTCAAAACTCATCTCATTCCACCCCCTGCCATGGGCAGGGACACCTTCCACTAGCCCAGGTTGCTCCAAGCCCCGTCCAACCTGGCCTTGGACACTTCCAGGGATGGGGCAGTCACAGCTTCTCTGGGCAAGCTGTGCCAGGGCCTTTTTATTATTTTCCAGTGCATATCTATATGGATTGATGAGATTCCCTCTAAGTCAATTCTTCCCTTCCCTTCCCTTCCCTTCCCTTCCCTTCCCTTCCCTTCCCTTCCCCTTCTCTCCTCTCCCTCTTTTCTCTTCTCTCCTCTCCCTCTTTTCTCTTCTCTTTTGGCTCTTTGTGCCTCTGAATCCCTGTAATGTTGAATATTGTCACTTCCTTGGTGTATTTTATTTTGCCTTCATGTTACAGCTAAAGAGAGGGTTTTCCTTCCCCACAGTGAGGCTGTTTTGATGGAAGCAGTCAGTTTTGGAATCAACATGTTTGTCTGAGCACAGGGATCTGCCTGAGTTGCTCTGAGCAGGTGTTAAGGAAAGGGGTGGGATCTGGTACATTGAGCTGTTGATGAGCTTTGAAGGTTGGGAGCAGGTTTAGATGCAACATGCAGGGCTCTGTTGAATGCTTAGGCTTGGTATTAGTCACCCAAAGGAGACACAGAGAGTGATGAAAGTACTGAAGTGATTTTCAAAGCTTTCAAAGGGGGGGGAATGTAACAAAATATAATGGAAATCACTGTATAAGTTCATAATCAAGGATGAAATTTAAGAGGAATCATTAGAAGTAAGGAAGAAAATCATAGATGTGACTGAAGTTAAATAAGATTCCTGGGGAAAGGAGATCCCATCACAAATCCCTGTTTGTGGGAGGGACCAAGGGCAGCTGGTGGAGTGACAGAGCCAGCAGCTGAACCTGCTCATGCCGTCAATTAAATGGTGCAATTAGCACGTCAGATCCACTTATCAGCTCGGGCCTGGTGTCCACTCTGTGCCTTTGGTAGTCAAGATAAAGCTCAGACACCATGAAATCAAACTGAGTGGAAAGGGGCACCTTTCCAACCGCTCCAGTCGCCGTTTGCCGGCGGATCCGGGGCCGTGGCACTGCCAGTCGTGTCTCCACAGTGCCAGTGGGAGCCAGCTGAGCAGAGCAGCTGCTTAACCCCCCCTCGGGCTGGATGTCTCCTCTGTCCTGCCCCCAGGCCCTGGGTGAGGAACCCAGCCAGAGCACACGGCCAGTGTGGGACTGAGCCTGCCCTGAGCGCCCACACTGGGGTCACTTTGGTGTCACTGCAGCTGAGGTGGTTCTCAGCACACCCCCCCCACCACTGCCAACCCTCCCTGCAGCCTCCTGCAGCTTCCAGGGTGTGCAGCTGCTGTGGCTTCTCCCTGTGAGTCCCATCCTTGGCTTCATCTGCTGCCAGACCCTCATTGGGAGTATGAGGGAATGAGGGCAGTGATGCCCCGGTGACATGAGTTGCCAGAGACTGTGGCATCTTCTCCACGGTGCTGCCTGTTTGCTCTTGATGCTCTGGTAGAGATCAGTACCAGGACGACCTAATCTTTTTTCAGTGCCTTCTCCAGCCTCTGGGCAGTGGAGGAGACACTGGGAAGGAGAAGGTGGGCAGCAGTCATGGATAGAAGTGTCAGTCAGCCCAGGGGCTGCCCCGAGATGGGGGAAATATCTTTAAACTACTCAGCAAATCTTCTTGAAGAGATTTATTTTATTTATTTTCCCCATTGGATTCCATTTCCTGGGAGTCTCTGGGGCTTGTTAAGCACGGGCAGTCTGTGCTCCAAGTCAGGCTCCAGGAATGGCACATCTCCTTCTCCACGGTGTTCCCTGTTTGCTGGTGATGCCTTGGTAGAGATCAGTACCAGGAGGATCTAATATTTCTTTTTTCAGTGCCTTCTCCAGCCCCTGGGCAGTGGAGGAGACACTGGGAAGGAGAAGTTGGGCAACAGTCACAGATAGAAGTGTCAGTCAGCCCAGGGGCTGCCCCGAGATGGGGGAAATATCTTTAAACTACTCAGCAAATCTTCTTGAAGAGATTTATTTTATTTGTTTTTCCCACTGGATTCCGTTTCCTGGTGGTCTCTGGGGCTTGCTAAGCACGGGCAGTCTGTGCTCCAAGTCAGGTTCTGGGAATGGGGCATCTCCTTCTCCACGGTGCTGCCTGTTTGCTGTTGATGCTCTGGTAGAGATCAGTACCAGGAGGACCTAATATTTCTTTTTTCAGTGCCTTCTCCAGCCTCTGGGCAGTGGAGGAGACATTAGGAAGGAGTGGGTGGAAAATGGTCACAGATGGAGGTGTCAGTCAGCCCAGGGGCTGCCCAGAGATGGGGGAAATAACCTGAAACTACTCATCCAATATTCATAAAGATATTTATTTTATTTATTTTCCCATTGGATTCCATTTCCTGGGGGTCTCTGGGGCTTGTTAAGCACGGGCAACCTGTGCTCCAAGTCAGGCTCCGGGAATGGGTCAGGTGCTGCCTGCTTGCTGTTGATGCTCTGGTAGAGGTCAGTACCAGGAGGACCTAATATTTCTTTTTTCAGTGCCTTCTCCAGCCCCTGGGCAGTGGAGGAGACACTGGCAAGGAGAAGGTGGGCAACAGCCACAGAGGTGTCAGTCAGCACACCCTTGGGTGGGGGAAATATCTTTAAACTACTCATCCAATACTCATTAAGATATTTATTTTGTTTGTTTTCCCCATTGGATTTCATTTCCTGGGGGTTCTGGGGGCTGTTATCCAACCTGTGCTCAAAGCCAGGCTCTGGGAATGAGGGGGGATTTACTGGAGTTTTCTCTCTGTCAGATATTTTGGGGTTGATGCTGCCAAAGTGCCTGAGTTAGGTGGGGTTGAATCTGTGGGTAGGAAGTGACAGTTGCTATTTCTTTTCATAAGCCAGCTGCTGGTTTTATCCTTTTCTGAGGGAAGCTGTCTGCAGAGTATTTAGTCTTTCTCCTAATCCTGTTGAAGGGATTGACTTGGTTCTTAGGAACTGGTGTCTGGGGTGAGGTGTCCGATAAAATCACCGTTTCCCCTTACTTTCTAGGACTAGAGTTAATAAAAAATGGCAAAGTTATGTTAAAAATGCCTACAATTTATTTGCCAGTGGTTCCTCCTGTAGCAGAAGCTGCCCTGGCTCCAGTGGTGAGATCCCCTGGGAGGTGTTAATGGCTCTGAGTGATTCATCTTGCTGCTCTCTGCTGTCGCTGGGTGTTATCTGGGCAGGAGCACACACACTGAAGCTGCTGGGCTTGGGAGCAGCTCCTGTTCTCCCCTGCACATCCCATCCCTCGGGGGTGATTTATAGCCAGGGATGGCAGGACACTGAGAGGACAATGTGCTCCATCCCCTGCAGATCAGTGTGCTGGGCATGGCCTGCCTGGTTGCTGGGTTGCTCCTCTGAATGGTGAAACGCACCCAAAATCTGTATTTTTGATCCTCTGTTTTTGGCTGGCTCTCAGGGCACCTCCTGGGTGTCTGTTCCTCTGCCCCTTCCCTCTTTGGGAGGGATGCAAAGCACCTCTGGCAGCTGCTCATCTGAAATGAATCCACTGAAAGGCCACTAAGGCAGGAGGAGGGCAAGGTGGGGATGGTCCTGAGGGAGCAGAGTTGGCCTTTCCCCACTCCAGTCCTCTGGATTTAGAGCTCTGGGGCTAAACCTGAAGGAGTTCCAAGGCATTTTCTTCAGTCAGGGCTTCAATAAGGAGATTCCTTTTCTGGTATTATGCTTTTATAATTTATTCCTGGCTTTGCTGGAATCGAAGTTATCAAGCATTTATCACACATCTGTCCCTGGGAAGGGATGTCAGTCAGAGCTTGTTATTGAAGGAGAGGTAGAGAAAATAGCATTTAACCAAGTGATGGAAAAAGTGAGGAATGAGGTTTAGAGCACCCCAGAGCAGGGTTGGCCCTTCCTCACTCAAGTCCTCTGGATTTAGAGCTCTGGGGCTAAACCTGAAGGAGTTCCAAGGCATTTTCTTTTGTCAGGGCTTCAATAAGAAGATTCCTTCCCTGGTATTTATCCAACAGCTGAACCAGTGCACAGCAACCCCGAGCTCCCAGGTACTGAAAGGAATGGAGTGCTAATTATTTATGTTACCAGAACACTCAGGGAAGGAACTTTCCCTTCGTTCTTTGCTTTCTTTTACACCCAAAGGAATCAGCTGCTTTTATAATTTATTCCAGGCTTTGCTGGAATCGAAGTTATCAAGCATTTATCACACATCTGTCCCTGGGAAGGGGTGTCAGTCAGAGCTTTTTAGTGGAGGAGAGGCAGAGAAAACAGCATTTAACCAAGTGATGAATTTAAAAAGCAACATTTAACCAAGTTATGGTGAAAGAGGAACGAGGTGCTGAGCACCCAGGGCTGGCAGGGTTGTGCCCAGGTCCTCCCCAGCAGCACATGAGCAGGAAAGGTTTGGTGTTGAGCCACCCTGCTCAGCAAAAAGGCAAATTACACGGAGGAACCTATTTAATGAGGTTTTGTTGCACTTAGACTTGAAGTATCGAAGGCATCATATCAAGTCTCAGTGTTTCTGTACAACCCATTAAGAGACAGAGGGCTGCAGATCAAGCCATTTATTCTTTGTGAGGTTATCACCTAAAATCTTCTGGTTTAGCATTTTTTTTTTACCTCCTCCAGCTGATTTCCTCTCCCAGCACTGTCTCACCAGTCACCTCTGCTTTGTTCTCAGCTCTTGGCTGCTCAGCCAGGGAAGCTTGAGCAGGATTGTTGGGATGTGTCTGTCAGCTGGCTCCTTTGATCTCCCCATTTCTCTTATTTTTAATGATAATTTCCCTCTTGTTCTGACCTAACTCTCAGTGGCTGCTGGCAGCTTTCAGCTGGAGCGGGGGGGGAAAAAGCAAAACAGAAAGGTGGCACTTTGGCAAATGCCATGGAGTTAATTAAGGTCTTTCCCTCACTGGGACACTCTTCCAGGCATGTCTGGGAGCAGTTTAAGGGACTGGACTGGTGAGCAGCAGTAAATTAGCTTTGATTTTGTAGGGAGAAAAGGCCCCATCTCTGTCCTGGCACAGCTTCTGAGCCGCTTTGTTGTGCTGCAGCTGCTGCTGGTGGGTCCTTTGTAAGAGCCCAAGGGCTCCTGGGCTGGGTGCTGACACTGCGACACTTTTAAAGGCCTCAGGGTCTTCTCTGCCCCAGTTCCACTGCTGGGGTGGTTTGTGTGGAGCCCCAGAGCTGGGGGGGTGAGCACAGGGTGGGACAAGGCTGCAGCACCCAGCCCTGCCCTGGCAGCTCGGGCAGGAACACACTGGGTGCCCCCCTGGGCTCCCTCAGCATCTCCCTCCGTCACCTGCAAGACTCAGATGTGGATGTTCAGAGCCAGAGCTGCCTCCTCAGCCCCTCAATCTCCTGTTTCTGCTGGAGTGAATCCAGAGGAGGCCACAGAGATGTTCCAAGGGTGGAGCGCCTCTGCTCTGGGACAGGTTGGGAGAGCTGGGAGTGTTCACCTGGAGAAGGCTCCAGGGAGACCTGAGAGCCCCTTCCAGGGCCTAAAGGGGCTCCAGGAGAGCTGGAGAGGGACTGGGGACAAGGGATGGAGGGACAGGACAAGGGGGAATGGCTTCCCACTGATACAGGACAGGGTTAGATGGGATATTGGGAAGGAATTGTTGGGTGTGAGAGTGGGGAGGCCCTGGCCCAGGTTGCCCAGAGAAGCTGTGGCTGCCCCTGGATCCCTGGAAGTGTCCAAGGCCAGGTTGGATGGGGCTTGGAGCAACCTGGGCTAGTGGAAGGTGTCCCTGCCCTGCTCCTGCACTGACAGCTGGAACAAGGTGGAGTTTAAGGTCCCTTCCAACCCAAACCATTCTGGGATTCTGTGACTTTTGCACCAGAAGTGACCTTGTTTAGCACCCAGCTCTATTTTTCTTTTCCTTCTCCAGGCAAAATCTGACCAGGGCTGTTCTGCTTTCCTGGAGTGACTGAGCCCTGGGCAGAGGGAGCAGTGCCAGCCCAGCTCTGTGCTCGTGGCTGGTTTGGGGGATGTGACTGTGGTGTGACACAGTCCATGGGCCAGCTCTGCAGCCCTGGGGCATGGTGGGCTGTGAGGTGCCCTGTGTAGGTTGGCTGGGGGCTGCCAGTGCCACTGATGTGGGAATTAATGACTTTTTAGGGTTTGTTGACTGTGGAAAGGGGGTGTGAGTGTTCCCATAGTTTGGGCAGGGTGTTTTTAACATCAAGCCCTTTAGGAAGAAAACTCTGGAATGAAGATTCAAGAGCCATTGGATTCAAGCCACTGGAAGATTTACTGGCACAGGGGGGTAATTGCTGGTGTCTCCCGTTCCCTCCCAGTTTCTCTTTGAATTTAAAACAAACCAATAATTGTATCAAGCCCCCCTTCTCTCAGCTTGTGCCACAAAGCAGGGCTCTGCCTGGTGACAGCACAAATCCATCTTGGCTCTCTGGAGACTGATTGTGCCGTTAGGAGCAACATCCAAGGTGGATGTTGAAGATTGTCTCTTGACTTGCACTGGTGTTCTCACACTGCACAGGTTTGTAAGTGAGCAATTAAGGTGTGAGGGTGGAGGGGAGGGAGAAGAGGAACGAAATCACTGGCATGGGTGCAGAAGATGAAATTAGAAGTCTCTGCATGGGATGGTTCTTAGTTTAAATTGTCTCCTGTTGCTTGTGCTCAACCTGCATCCATGGAGCTGATGTAATGGGAATTTTAAGGTCGTGAAAATGTGGGAACAGGTGTCCTATAGAATAGATACTCGACTCCTCAGGTCCTGGCTGGCTTTTGCCTCTTGCCATCCAGCATCTCAGCGTGTTTTTTTCCTGATCTCCAGCACCTCCTGCTGAGGGAGTCTGGCCCTTTCCGCCCAGCAATGCTGATCCTGCTCTTCCCTGGCCCTTGTTTGGCAGCAGGGCTAAGTCAGTCAGTAAGTCAAGGACAGGGATTTGATCTCCCTGCACAGCCACATCCCCCTCCTCTGAGTTTGCAGACATCCTGTACAGCACAGAGCAAAATTATCCATCTTATTTTGAAAAATTCTGCTTTTCCTTGTGATTTTATTTTTATGGTAGCTGATCACTGCTGAATATTGAGCAGCCTGTTATCAAGGAACCAGGAAAAAGGGCTCCTGGGCAGGAGCAGATAAATCCTGGGTGCACCCTGTGGGTGCTCTGAGCATCTCTGTGCCCCAGCCTGGGAGCTTAATATCCCTTGGGATTCACTGCCTGAGCCTGGCACCTCCTTCCAGCCCTTCCCACGACCTCTGGCAGTGCTGGAATCCCACTTTTCAGCCGGGTTTGTGAGTCTCTGTTGCTGCTGGGACTCTCAGGGAAGGGTTGGCCAAGCACCTGGTGATGGTCAGGGATGGGTGCCCACGGGCAGCACCTTCAGCAGAGGTGGGCACACAGGGGTGGCATTTGATCCCAGGTGGTTGGGGGTTTGCAGACCCCACTGGTGGACTGGGTGCTCACCCACTTCCACCTTGGCAAAACAACCCCGGGGGCAGAGACAGCAAAATAAAGGCAATTGCTCCTGAGGGCTGTAAATGGTGCAGAGGGTGGGGAGCAGGTGGGAGGGTTTGCTCTGAATTGCCTGCGTGGTTTGCTTGTCTTAGAGAATTGTTTAAGTTGGAAAAGACCTGTAAGATCATCAAGTCCAACCTTTAGGGGAGTGCTGCCTTAAATTAAGAATATTTTTGCTGAAGCATCATAGGAAGTGCTGCAGTAAGCAGTGAATGTGGCTTTGCTGGTGGGGCAGTGTCTCTCTTACAGAGCCTTTGCTTAAGGAGCTTCCATCACTGTGGCTTGTGGACAATATTTCTTCCTTTGCTACACCCTCAAATGGTGAAGGCATTTCCTTTTGAAGAGTCATTCTGGTTTGGGGGCTGTATTTCCTATCAGAGTTCATATCAGGATATCATCTCAGAGTTCATATCAGGATTTCATCTCAGAGTTCACACACTGTATTTCATATCAGTGTATCAGACTCGCACCCTGCTCTCTGAATATTCTCCTCAAAGAACATGCTCTGAACAAAGATTAATTTTGCACACAGAGACTAAACTGTACGACCAGAAACTGCTTCAGGTATTGGGGAGACACCAGACACCAGTACTTGAGAGATTTCTGAATTTATTACCTGGAGAAGCTCTGGCAGCTGATTTCTGGTGTAACTGAGGGGTTCATTTCCCTCTCTCTGTCTCCTTCTGGGAAACAGTGCAGCGTTTTCCTGCATCACAGCTCTTTAGTGACCAGATGATGTGTCAATGGCCACATAAGCAGGCAGAGATTGGGTTTTTTTCATGATCTGAGCAAGGCTCAGCAGCCCCAGAGGAGAGTGTGAGTTAATGGCTTTCAGTGCACACCATTTACAACGTGACCACCGGTATAAAGTTTAAAGCATCTCCACTATTTGCTGGTTTTACATGACACTAATCCGTGCTTTGGAAGGAGGAATTTGCATTTGAATTTCAATTTTTCCCCTCTCTCCCTGTTTTTTCAGGATTCTGGCGACTGCTGGCACTGATTTTGACCTGAGGACGCTGCGAGCTGTGCGAGTGCTGCGACCCCTGAAACTGGTGTCGGGAATCCCGAGTGAGTGTCAGGACAATGTCACCTCACAGGCTGAGGGGTTCCGGGGTTTTTGGGCTTTTACATGCTTTTCTGAGCAATATTTTCTGCCCCTGTGTCTTGGCTGGCTGTGGCTCCTGCCCTTGCCAAGGTCGGATTTCCTCTCACCCCACTCTGTGCTCAGCCAGCTCGTTTCAGCTCTGCCCTCCCAAATTTGCAGGTGAGGGGCAGGGATCGCTCCTGGGACCCCTTTGCCTTTGGGGGTGAATTCATTCTCTGGGGTGTGAAGACCTGAGACCCAAATTCTGCAGCTTTCAGGCCCCCAGCCCTGAGCTTGGGCATTCTGATGGTTTTGATCAGATCTTGTGCTGGGGATATTTTCCTTTAAATAAGGGAAGGGAAAAAATGAAGGGAAAGAGCAGGTGGCTTTTTCTACTCAATAGGCAACTTCCTATATTTTCTGTGTTAACTGAAGGGTGAATGCTCCAGTGAGGAGCTGCATCCTGCCTTGCTGATGCCCTGAATCCATCCCAGTCCTCACACTGTGCCTTCCTGCTTTTTTATTTGTCCCTGTCCCCTCTGTCTGCTGCAGTCAGGAGTGGGTTTCATTTCTGAATGAGGAACAGAGAGGTTTGACCCTCCAGCAAGAGCTGGTGAAAGGGAACTGCAGCTCTGTGGGATGCTCTGGTCTTGCCTGTATTGACCCCTTGGCAGCCAGTCAGTCCCATCTCCTCCTGGGTCACCAGCTCTGCCACCTCCCTGGCAGCTTCAGGGCTGACACTTTGGTGCTGTGGACACCCAGCAAGAGGTGATGTTTTGTAATTACTACACCAAAATCTCCTGCCATCAGCATTTTTTGTGGGCAGTCTGAATTCCCAGCCAGGAGGGGTCCTTGGCTAGACTCGGGAAGGGTGACATTTGTTAACAGGATCTCTAAGAAGATGCTGCTGGGTGTTTTTTCATGGACTTCTTGCCTGTGCAAGGTGTGGTAATGACAGTCTAAGGGTGACAGAGGAGTAAGGTGGCCCCTCAGAGCTGTCCCCCCAGCAGGACTTGTTCTCCCACCTGGTGATGTGTCCTGACCGGGCACAATATTTTCCCACAATATTTGCTCTCAGGTTTTTAGGGATGCTGTGAAAACTGTGGCTTTTCCCCCCCTGTAGCAGATATACAACACTGAGGTGCAATCACACACAGCCACGGTTACATTTTCCTTCTACAGTATTTTTCCCATCCAACAGACCTTCATCCCTTTTTTTCCTGCATGTCCCCATATTGACCTCGCCAGGGCTGTCCAAGGTGGCAAGACAAGGATGATCCTTCTTTCTCCTCCCCTTAGGACAGGCCACCAAGGCAGCTGCTGCTTATCACTGCAGGTTTTTTGTTGTGGGCATCTTTTTGCCATTATCTCTCCGGCCTCTCCCTTATCTCCCCCGGTTTTAATTGAAAACGAGTTTTAGTGCTGGTGAAAAAGCTTTGGATGGACAGCCCTGGAGACAGGGGTTGTTTCTGCAGGAGCAGCATTGTGGCTGTTCTGTGTGCTGTGGAGGGAGAGGCAGCTCCTGGTCAGCCCAGCACCCCCTGGGACAGGGGAACCAGAGCCATGCCCAGCTCTGCTGCTGCAGGACCTGTCTCAGCTCCAGGCTCAGTGTCTGCTTCAGGAAAAACCCTTTTTGGGTCTCTGAGGCTTAAGAGCCCTTTGAATCTGTCACCTGAAGAAAAGACATCACAAAAAGATAGCTCCTGATTGTCTCTCCTGCTCTTGAGCTCGTCGTGGCCGTGGCATTTTTATGACCCCCTGGGAAGAGCAGGATTGGTGGCACTGCCAATCCTAAACTGTCCCTCAGACAGCCCCTCTCTCCTGCCTTCCCTCCACCCCCAAGCCCTTGTTTTTTTTCCCTTCCCTCCCTGACATGTTTTCCTTGTCCCCACAGGCCTGCAGGTCGTGCTCAAGTCCATCATGAAGGCCATGGTGCCCCTGCTGCAGATCGGGCTGCTCCTCTTCTTCGCCATCGTGATGTTTGCCATCATCGGGCTGGAGTTCTACATGGGCAAGTTCCACAAAACCTGCTTCTCCAACGAGACAGGTGAGCTTTCAGCTTCCCTCCCCTGTCATTGTGTCACCAGGATGCTCCTGGTCCCCTTCATCTCCTCAGGATCTTCCTATCCTGCTCTTATGTTGCTTTTCCTTCACCGTTTTCCACGTTCGCTGCATTTTCTCTGCATTTTCTCCCTCTTTAACACCACCTCCAAGAGTTAACAGGATTTTGTGCTCATCCTACATTCATTAGGACAGATTCTCCTCTCTGTTTCACCCCACAGCACCCCTGGGCTGCTCTCAGTCTACACAAAAATGAGAAAAAGGTGCTGAGGGCCTCCTCTCATGGAAAAATTTTTTCATAGTAGAGATACAGAACCAAATTTCTGTTGTTTCAGCTTGTTGAAAAGTGGAGGGTTTTTAATTATTTATTTTATTATAAAAGTGGTTTAAAAATTTATTTTATTATAAAGTTTATTTTTATTTTATTATTTTTATTATTTTATTATTTTTATTATTTTTATTATTTTTATTTTTAATTTTATTATTTCATTATAAATTTTATTTTTATTTTATTATTTTTAATAATTTATCATTTTTATTTATTAATGTTATTGTTTTATTATTTAATTATATTTATATTATTTTTAATTATTTTTTAATTATATTTTCTTATTTAGTGGTGTCCGTTCACATTCTCATTAGGTTTAACTCAGCGAATGTTAAATTTCCTTGGAAGGTTTCTGGGGAATTTGCATGGGTATGAGAAAACTTTGGTGGGAAATAGTAAAAGATTGGAAAGACTGGGAGCAAACGAAAAATAAGAGGACAATAGGTGGAAGGTAAGGAGTTCTTTGATGGAGAAAGGATAAAAATAACTTTCAGAGGAGGGCAAGGGAAATTGGGCACTGAAGAGTAAATGATGTGCCTGCCTGTGATGGAGTGATAAACCTCAGGAGATGGAGGAGGAGAAGAAAGATTCCCAGAGTCCCTTGGCTGGGACCAGCTGCCAGGTCAAATCATGGAATGGTTTGGGTTGGAAGGGACCTTAAAGCCCATCCAGTTCCACCCCCTGCCATGGGCAGGGACACCTTCCACTAGCCCAGGTTGCTCCAAGCCCCATCCAACCTGGCCTTGGACACTTCCAGGGATCCAGGGGCAGCCACAGCTTCTCTGGGCAACTGGGCTGTGCCCAGAAGAAAATATTGTTCTTGTCTTCAAACCATTGCATTTTAAGGTAAAATTGACTGTCTTTAAAACACAGTCCTGTATTTTCAGTGATCATCACTAGAAGGTCTTAATATTAATTTATTTACATGCATTCAGATGATAATAAAACAACATCCCTGCCGAGTCTCTGGGCACCCTCACAGAGCTTTCTAACAGCAACATGGAAAAAGTTGAATACACTTGGTTTACACAGAGCTTTGGATGAGCTTCTGATCCTGTGGAATGTTAGGAAAACATTCCATAGGAACATATGGAAGAATTTCCCCTGCTTGTGCAAAGCTCTGTGTAAACTGGAGGGCAACGAGGATGGGGAGGACACTGAGGGCACTTGGGGTGTTCAGCTGGAGAAGACTGAGGGGAGAGCTCATGGCAGTTCCAACTTCCTGGGGAGGGGCAGAGGAGGGGCAGGAACTGAACTCTGCTCTGGGGGGACCAGGGACAGCACCCAGGGAATGGCTGGAGCTGTGTCAGGGCAGGGTCAGGTTGGATCTCAGGAGAAGGTTCTTCCCCCCGAGGGTGGTTGGCACTGACCAGGCTCCCCAGGGCAGTGGGCACAGCCCCAAGGCTGCCAGAGCTCCAGGAGGGTTTGGACAACACTCTCAGGGATTGTTGGGTTGTCCTGTAAATTGGACTGGATGATCCCTGTGGGTCCCTTCCACCTCAGCATATTCCATTCCATCCCTGCATCCCAGCACCTCGGTGGGAGGACACGGATCAGCTTCCCTGAACCCCCTCCCCGGGGGTGTGGAAGGTGTCTGTGCACCTCCCTGTCCTGAAGGGCATCAAGCACCTCTGTCCCGAAGGGCTGCTTGATGTCGTTGGGTGAATTCCGGGGATCCATCCCAGCTGCTGGGCGGGAAATGGTGTTTCTGGGAGGGAGATGCGGGGAGGTTTCCTGGCGCTGCCGTCCCTGGAGCGGCAGAGCGGCCACAAACCATCAGCGGAGCCTTTTAAAACCTAATCAGCATCTCCAAAGAGGTGCATTAACGAGCCGCGGGCTCCGAGCGGGCCGGAGAGTGGAAATGTGAAGCTCATTAAAGAGACGCCTCTGCCAGAGGGGAGGAAATGCGAGGAGGAGGAGGAGGAGGAGGAGGAGGAGTCACTCGTGCTTGTTTCTGTTCCAAATCCCCAAAGTGAGCGAGCTCCCGGGATTTTTCCTGGAATCAGGAGCCACATGAGAGGTACCAACTCTCACCTCAGCGCATCACGAGGGGAACCAAGTGGAGGTGTCAGCAACGAGCGCTGCTCTAACCCTGCTGAGCCCGGGCGGGTCGGGAATAAACTGCGGGCGAGGAGGGATGGTGGGGACCAAAATGGGGCAATTTGAGCTCTGTGGTGTTGAAATACAGCTTTATTGGAATGAAAATGGGTGAAAATCGGTGTTAGCTCAGCTGGTCAGAGCACGGTGCTGACAACACCCAAGTTGTGGTTTAGATCCCTGGTTGGGCCGTTCCCTTCAGAGCTGGACTCGATGATCCTTGTGGGTTCCTTCCAACTGAGAAGATTCTGTGATGGCAGAGCACGTTCTAGTGGATACCTGACTTGTTTCCCTCTCCCTGCATGCTCCATTCTGTCCTGTTTTCCTGACACTGGATTGTTTTTAAGCAGCTGACCCAGCTCAAGTGCCCTGAAGCTGCTCCAAAAGAGAAGGGCATCACATTTATTTCCCATTTTTCCTTGAGATTCCTCTTTTCTCTGCCTTCTCCAGCCACGGGGCCTGTTCTCTTCTCTTTTTTAAAAAGGAAACCCCCCCACCCAACCCTCTGTGAACTGAATTTTCACAGCATTACCTGGCAACAAGAAGCCAAACTGCGATGAAACTGGATCCCCTTTTAATGCACCCTCACAAACGATCTGCACAAGCCAGGTTTGGCATTTTCTTTTTGCAGCCTTCTCTCACTAAGCCCTCGTGAAAGCCTGAGGTGACCCATATGGGAGCTGGAGCTTTGCCCTGCATCAAGGTGTTGAGTCAACAGGAAAGTGTGTCACATATAAATATATATATTTATATATATATATACACACACTCTTATCCTGGTCCACAGTGACAACCCTGTTTTCCTCCTGCAGCCTCTGCTCCGTGCAATGATTATTCCTGATTCTCGTTAGTGCTGCTCTTGTTTCCCCCCTGGTGAATTGGATTTTGTGCAGTTTGCTGCTCCATTACCATAACGTGTCACTTTAAAAACCCTTTAATGCTTCCCCAAATTGCTTCTTTGTAAATAGGAATATTACTTAGCATGTTTGGTTACTCTGAAAACTCAGCACTTTAATTTTCCAAGCTGCTCTGCAGGGCTGAAACCCTTCAGGCTTCACCCTGGAAGGTGCTGAGCACTCTCCTGGCCATCCCTGCTGGTCCTTCGCTGACAGATTCACCCACCTTTGCCTTCTCTGGGTCTGAAATGAAACCCAGCAGAGAAGCACCATCAGCTGGATGCTTTCCCTGCCACATGGAGCAAAAATGGGGAGCTTACAGAGGGGCTGGAGCCCTCAGTGCACCCTTCAGGCTGCTGTGGTGGAACTCCCTTATGAGAAAAAGGATCTAATATCTGTACCTGGACAATTCTGGGGCTGTCCACAACCAGATCTTTCTTGATCCAGAACCTCCCCTTTAGCTTTAATGTTATAGTGTCAATATTAACCCTTGGCTGTGCTGTAGGAGGATGTTTGAATTATGTGCTGTCCCCAAGCCCTTGTTTTTTAACCACACTTTTGGTGTTTTTTGTAGTGTTTCTCATGTACAGCTGCTCTTACACTGTTTGCAGGCCTCTTAAATGTGGTCAGCTTTCATAAGCTGGGAATTCTTAGCAGTTTGGAAGCCTTTTCTCCCAGGTGACAAGTGCCAGGATGAGAGGAAACGGCCTCAAGTTGCACCACTTGGAGGTTAGGGAAAATTTCTTCACTGGAAAGGTGGTCAGGCATTGGAACAGGGAAGTGGTGGAGTGATCATCCCTGGAAATGTTTAAAATCGTGTGGATGTGGCACTTGGGGACGTGGTTTATGGTGAACATGGTGCTGGTGCTGTGGTGATGGTTGGACATGAGGATCACAGAGGTCATTTCCATGATTCCATGACATGAGGTGGGGCAAACTATAAATTATGGGCACTCTGCTGGACCCTAAACCATCTCTTATACCACAGCAGCATATAAATGATCACATGGGCATCATGACTTTATAGTGGAAACCCAAAATGTGCCTGATGTTCCTGCAGTGCCACAGGGAGGGTTCAGCTGCTTCCGTGGCTTCAGGTGGTAACTTTTCTCCCCTCTTTGCAGGTGATGAGGTGGGAGATTTCCCTTGTGGAGAGGAGCCTCCTGCCAGGCAGTGTGAGAGCGGGACCACCTGCAGGGAGTACTGGCAAGGGCCCAACTACGGCATCACCAACTTTGACAACATCCTCTTCGCTGTGCTCACCGTCTTCCAGTGCATCACCATGGAGGGATGGACAGACATCCTCTACAATGTGAGTTTATTGGAGGGCCTGGAGGGCTCCTGGGGTGCTGCTCTGCCTTGTGGCAGTCTGGGAAAGGTTGTTCTGGAAGGAAAAAGGGATTTAATTTGTGTATTTTCTTGTAGCACCTCACCTTGCTTTTTAAGGGGATTGTTCCTGTTTTCCTGGAGGTTGTTCTGCAGGTGCTGTGAGAGCATTTGAACCACCACCATGGCCTGTGGGGGTTTGAGGTCATGGCCAAAGGAGGGCAGCGAGGCTGGGGAAGGGTCTGGAGCACAAGTGCTGTGAGGAGAGGCTGAGGGAGCTGGGGGGGCTCAGCCTGGAGAGGAGGAGGCTCAGGGGAGACCTTCTCACTCTCTGCAACTCCCTGACAGGAGGGGGGAGCCGGGGGGGGGGTCGGGCTCTGCTGCCAGGAACCAGCAGCAGGACAAGAGGGCCCAGCCTGGAGCTGCCCCAGGGCAGGTTTAGGTTGGCCATTGGGAAGAAGTTGTTTGCAGAGAGAGGGATGAGCCCTTGGAATGGGCTGCCCAGGGAGGGGGTGGAGTCCCCGTCCCTGGAGGTGTTGAAGCAGAGCCTGGATGTGGCATCAGTGCCATGGTCTGGGTGACAAGGTGGGGTTGGGTCACAGGTTGGACTCGATGATCTCAGAGGCCTTTTCCAACCCAATTGATTCTATGATTCTGTGATTTGCTTTCCTGCAACGTGTCTTGTGTCAGTGGGGCATTGCCAAGTGTAGGAATTGCTGTGGCACCCCAAGGTGCTGCTGTGGGATGGGTGGGTGAGTGGGAGCAAGTTCTCACAATGTCCTGTAGTAAATCAGTCACCAAATTGCACAACACTGGGTGGCAAAACCAGTAACTCCTTGATATTTTGTACCTGGAGCTTTGCTCTCTTGAGGAAGGCTCTTCCTCTCTTGGGTGTGGCCTTTGTGATCAAACTTTTAATTTCCATCAGTGAGCAGCATCAGCTGGACCCCAGCACTGAGGGCCAGGACTAGTTTGGGCAACTCCAGCACAATTTTATGAAGCCCTACCACCCACCTTCACACCTGGCATGACCCTGTTGGCTGTGAAGACCAGGCTGAATTTCCTCACAGGGGTCTCTGCTGGCTGTGCCTCCCTGGACAATTTTTGTCAAAACCTCTCGGTTGCTCAAGTTTTCCTCTTTCCAGTTTCCCAGAGCAGGACAATCTCACCCAGTTAGCAACGACTGACTGACTCTGTTGGCTTTCAGGCAGTGCAATGTTCATTTGAGCTGGTATTTTATGTGGGAAAATAACTAAAGTGGGCATTGCTAATGCCCTCTGCCCATTCCAGTGGCAGGAGGATGGCAGTGTGTTCACTCTGCTTCATTACAGCTTCCAGACCCACGCTGGGCTCTTTCACAGCCCTTCCTGGGAGGGTTTTTGTTACAAAAGGAAAGGATTTTCATCAACCACGGTAAATTGCAAGGTACAATTCTGCTGGGTTTGAAGCCAATATACCTGATTTATTACCTTTACTCAGCTGCTCCATTTATTCCTGGTCTCAGACCACTTAGAGTGATCTCTAGAAGGGCCCATTTCCCCACTCCGTGCCCCCCCCTTCCTGAAACTTCATCACACAAGCAGTTTCTCCCCCTCTCATTCAGAATCCTGCTCCTTCCTTCCAGTGCCAAGTGTTGTAAGAAAAGCCCATTAGCATCCTGCCTGAATTGATTAATCAATATGTGGTGTATTAGATCATCTTCTCCCAAACTGCCTCTTGTACCACGTGCAAAACCCAGAGCCTACTATTGGGGTATTGATTTTGGGGCTTGCTTTGGAACTCTTAAAGTATCACCCCAGACACCCATCAATCTCACTGGGAACAGGTTCCTGGAGGAGCTGCTGTTGAGTGTTTGTTGTACATCACGTCTGAGACCCCAGTTTAGGTTTTGATGCTTGGTGGGTTCACTTCTCTGTCAGGTCTGAGGGTCCCTGTTGGGTGGAGGGTTGTTGGGTGGAGGGTTGTTGTGCCACAGGGTCCCTCAGTTCACCTAAATGATGCCAGGAGCCACCTCTGCCCCCTGGCCCTTGGCCCTGAGTGCTGTGTCACCCCCTCCCTGTGCTGCCCTGCTTGCTGAGGACCTGCCTGTGCTTCTGCTGAGGGAATCTGTGGGTGGAGAAGATCACCCTGCTGAGCCCTCAGCCTCTTCGCAGCTTCACTCACGGGCAGTTTTCTGGTCACTTGGCTTCTGTTTTGGTGTCTTCTGTGCCTACTCTGAGTTCACCAGATTTAAAAAGGAGACAAAAGCCCAAACCACGGGCTGCAGTGGCTGAAAACCCTTTGTGGGGGCTCGTGGTGGGTGCAGCTCTCAGACTGCAAGAGTAACAGAAATGCAGCTGGTCACAGAATCACAGGATCACACACTGGCTTGAGTCTGAAGGGAACTTAAAGCCTGGCAGGGTCCAGGTCCACCCCCTGCCATGGGCAGGGACACCTTCCACTAGCCCAGGTTGCTCCAAGCCCCGTCCAACCTGGCCTTGGACACTTGCAGGGATCCAGGGGCAGCCACAGCTTCTCTGGGCAACCTGTGCCAGGGCCTCCC
Source organism: Neopelma chrysocephalum (assembly GCF_003984885.1). Lineage (NCBI taxonomy): Eukaryota > Metazoa > Chordata > Aves > Passeriformes > Pipridae > Neopelma > Neopelma chrysocephalum. The sequence goes on from NW_020897735.1 coordinate 1,181,423, forward strand.
CACCCTCACAGGGAGGAATTCCTTCCCAATATCCCATCTATCCCTGCCCTCTGGCACTGGGAAGCCATTCCCCCTTGTCCTGTCCCTCCATCCCTTGTCCCCAGTCCCTCTCCAGCTCTCCTGGAGCCCCTTTAGGCCCTGGAAGGAGCTCTGAGGTCTCCCTGGATCCTTCTCTTCTCCAGGTGAACCTCCCCAAGCTGTCCCAGCCTGTCCCAGAGCAGAGGGGCTCCAGCCCTTGGAGCATCTCTGTGGCCTCCTCTGGACCCACCAGAGCAGACCCACACCTTTCTTGTGTTGAGGACCCCGGAGCTGGAGGCAGCTCTGCAGGTGGGGTCTCACAAGGGCCTTCTCCTGACCCGGCCACTCCTCTTTGGATGCAATCCATCCATCCAGCACCAGACAGTTCAGCACCTACACACTGATGCTGCCTGAATCAGCCTGGTCCTTACTGGACCCATCCTGGGTTGATATGGGAAGAAGCTGGAAGGTCTTGCCTCTTGCATCCAGACCTCAAATGGTGGAGTTAGTGAATGTGTGTCAGGGTCCTTCTCCTTGGTTTGGGAGGAGAGGGAGCAAACCAGTATGTTAAGGGTCAGACAGTGGGTGAGTGTCCCTTGTTCAGGGAGCTTTGATTCCCCATCTGGGATCTCCACTGCTGAGGAGAATGTTTTTACTCAGGAAAATTTTGCAGTGGTGGTGGAGCTCCTTTCCCTGCCAGCCCCAGCCCTTGGGGTCCTCGAGGAGAGCAGCATTCCCCTGGTGCAGGAGACTCATCAGAGCTGAACTGTGGACCTACTTTTCATGTTTTGCTTAATTAAGATTTGCAAAAGGCTGTGGGACCACGAGAGGCAAGATGTGGTCCATGTGAACTGTGATGATGCTTTAGGAATTAAAGAGGCTGGTGCTTTTTCTTCCAGTAACTAAGTAGAAGGCAGGGAAAATTGTGCAGGTCTGGTGCCCCTAACAGAAGAAGGACATGGAACTGTTGGAGCAAGTCCAGAGGAGGCCACAATGTTGATAAGGGGATAGAGAAGATAGAGAACCTCCCCTATGGAGACAGGGTGGGAAAGTTGGGGCTGTTCAGCCTGGAGAGGAGAAGGTTGTGTGGAGACCTCACAGCACCTTCCAGGATCTGAAGGGGCCTTCAGGGAAGCCAGAGAAGGACTCTTCATCAGGAACTGGAGTGAAAGGACAAGGGGGAATGGGTACAAACTTAAAGAGGGGACATTTAGGTGAGATATAGGGAAGGAATTCTGTGAGGGTGGGGAGGCCCTGGCACAGGGAGAAGCTGTGGCTGCCCCATCCCTGGAAGTGTCCAAGGCCAGGTTGGACGGGGCTTGGAGCAATCTGGGCTAGTGGAAGGTGTCCCTAATGGAACAAGATGAGCTTTAAGGTTCCTTCCAACCCAAACCATTCCATGACTGTGTGAGAGCTGCTGTTCCTCAGGCTCAGCAGGGCCCTTCCTTCCCCCTTTCCCTGCTGTGCCCGCAGCCACACGGGTTGGGTTGGGGCAGGTTTGTCACCTTCCTTGTGCAAACCCCCTCCCTTCCTGCTGTCAGAGCAGACAGCCTTGCCTGGGGGCCATTCCTCAGGGCTGAAACCCCTGTGATGCCAGGCAGTCCTGTGATGCCAGGCAGTCCTGTGATGCCAGGCAGTCTGGGGCTCGCACCCAGCACAGGAATGTTGAGGTTACAACTTCCTCCTTAATGGGCCCTTCATTTCCTTCTGAAAAACTCGGGTTAATTGATTGCTTTGCATCATTAGGGCTTTGTTATTGCTCCCTTCTTCCTGCTGCTCCATTGATTGGGGGGTGTTCAGAAGAGTCAGGGTTTTTAGTGGTGATGGCAGGGATCAGTCACAGGGTGAAACGCACCTTTTAAATTTAGCATTAATCAAACTATTTCATCTGCTCTGGCCTGAAAGCAGATTTGAGACTGAAAAAGCTGTTTTGTGGTGGCATCAGGCAGACTGAAGAGTTTGGTGCCAAGTGATGTTCAGGAAAGTGGGAGGTTGGCCTTGGGTTGGATGGTTTGGGCTCAGGTCTGTCCATAGCAAGCACTTTAGGGGGAAGAATTATTTAGTCATTTCCCAAGGATTGAGATGACTTTCTGAGTGGTCCAGAGACAGCCTTCCTACAGTTTTAGAGAGACTTTAGCACAGGCTTTGCATTAAACAATCTGCCTTGCAAATATCCGTGTTTTCTCCTGTGATAAATTGAGGAATTAGGAGGGCAAGGAGAAAGCAAGTTGACAAATCTCAGCCCATTTTCTCCTTGCTGATCCACTCTTTGTTCTTACAGAGAGTTCCCTTTTAATTGGGGCCAATGAAAGCTTTGCAGCAAGACTTTATCTGGAGGGTGATTTATGCTCGAAGCAAAAAAGGCTGAATCAGCAGTTGGGGGAAATGCTTTAATAATAAGCTCAGGAAAAGGCCTTCCTGCATCAGCAGCACAAAAGCACTGGAACAATTCCTCCAAACAAGCATTTCTGGGAGCTGTGGCCTGTTTGTGCTCAGAGGCAAGGAGCAACAGGTGATTTAGGAAAGGTGGTGATGGGGAAGAACCTTTTCTCCAGCAAATGGAGTGCATTTACCTCCTGTAATTCAGGGCTTCAATGTGATCTGAAATAGAGAAACTAAACTGTTTTCCTCAGTGTGGGAGGACTCAGTGTCACAGCCCAGTGTTCTGAGCAGCACTTCAGTCTGATGCAGTGCAGACAGAGCACAGAGCCCTCAAGTACGGGCTGAGCATCTTCTGGATCACGAAATTAGGGAAAAAACCACCTCCCTGGAGCACCAACTCCCTGTGGGCTGCAGGGCTGCTCGAGTACCACATGCCCTGGAGTGGCAAACCTGATCTCTGCAGCGGGGATTAAGCTGGTCCCAGGCTGGTCCAGGGGCAGGAATTGTGCCTCCCCACAGTGTGGACCAGCCTGTGGGAAAAATCCCTCTTTTAAATGTAGAAAGATGACATAAACAGAGGGAACAAAGAAACAAGGAAGAATTTATTCAATGGGTCGGGTCTTTCTCTCACCGAGTTTTTTCCCAGGAAAAAGACCCTTTGGGTTTAAATTCCATACTTTTTATAGTTTCACAAAATCCCACCTTTTTTCAGATCAGTTTAATATATTCATTTTTACCTAAAAAGGTTTCTTTTCTCTGAAAAGAGGCTTTCCCTTCCTTCTGGTTGGCTGCAAGGTGTCCTCTGTCAAAGATGATGGATCTTCCTTTGTTCTTAGCCCAAAGAGAGAAAAGAAACCACTGTGTACAAAATAAGCCCCAAAAGATTTTAATTTTTGGGAACTTTTGTATCTCACTTTTCTGACTGAAAAAGACCTTGATACTCAAGTTTAGTTTTTGGAAGTTGGATATCTTACAACTTCACGATATGCCTGTATAAAAAACCACATTTTTATTTCTCAGAAGCCCCTGGTTGGTGCCCCATCCCCACCCTGGTGTGGTGGTGCTGCTGCAGACCCTGCTCTGGGCTCTGTCACTCTGGGCAGGTTGAGGTGTTCACCCTGAGCACCTCACTGGGGTTGGGGTGCCGGGGGACACTTGGAGGGAGCCATCACTGAAATAAGTGGTACCTGGTGATCAGACTATCTCCTGGGATAGTGATCTTTAAGGTCCTTTAAGGTCTTTTTCATTCCCCTTTGTGTCTTTGAATAAAGATAAAGGAAGGAAAGGCTGGGATATGATTGTTTCATTTCCAGCCCAAGACAGAGATGGTTTTGTGGGTGGGATGGTGGATGTGTTGGGGTTTGTAGGGGCAGGAGAGGATCTGTTTGTGCCAGAGCTCACACATGTCTTTCTGGGGGCATTCCATAGAATCAC
>NW_020897735.1:1185266-1223010 GCF_003984885.1 Neopelma chrysocephalum
GTGCCAGAGCTCACACATGTCTTTCTGGGGGCATTCCATAGAATCACAGACTTTTTTGGGTTGGGAGGGACCTTAAAGATCATCCAGTCCCACCCCCTGCCATGGGCAGGGACACCTTCCACTAGCCCAGGTTGCTCCAAGCCCCGTCCAACCTGGCCTTGGACACTCCCAGGGATCCAGGGGCAGCCACAGCTTCTCTGGGCAACCTGTGCCAGTGAAAGATTTATTTATGAAGATCAAACCACTGACACTCAATTTTCATCAGCCACAGCTGAGAGTTGAGGAATCCAAGGTGCTTCTCCTCAGCAGGAGGTTTCTTGAGCCAAACCCTCCAGGGAGGTTGTGCAAAGGTGCAGGTTGGACGTGCAACAGAAAGCAGAAGGGAAATAAATAACATAAAGCAGCATCCCCTCACCTCAGAGACTTGGATGAAGGAGAGGTTGCCCTCGGGGCCCTGATGCTCAGCAGTGCTGAGCTCCTCTTGTCACTGTGCATTTGCTCCTGGAAATGCTCTGGGTGCCCTGGGGAGCTGCCTGGCAGCAGGTGCTGTGTGACAGGACCAGCCCAGCACGTGTCACACACTGGTGCTGGGATGGAGAGGGGAGCTGAGCTCATGTGCTGGAATTGTGCTTTCTCTCTCTCCCTGCAGCTTCTTAAAGCAGAGAAAATCCCCTGATGTGTTCAGTGTTCATGGCACTCGCTGTTGAGTCAGGGGGATTTTAATTTGTTAATAAGAACCAAGCACAGGAAGGATAATTCCCAGTCTCTTGCTTCTGCTGAGGGGTTGAATGTTGATTTCTTGTTTTTCAGTATCACCAATCACCTCCAGGAAAGGTTTAGGAGCAGGCGTTGAGAGCCTGGAGCAGCTCTGAGGGCAGGATTGGTGTTGTGGGTGAGAGTGGAAGGTTTAGATAAAATTTGTTTAAAAAGCCCTGCCATTGAGCCACAAGGTGCAAAAAGGACTCCCTTGCTTCCTAAACTCCTTCTCAGACAGGAGTTTAGCTGTGGCTGAATCCAACCTTAGCCTTGGATTGTGTCAATGGTTTAAATTTAAGAAATTTTAGAGATGTGATTGAACTACTTCTGCCCTGCAGATTGTAATGATTGGCAAAATGAGAATATTTATACAAAATGGATCATTTATTCTTACAAATGATCAGACAAAAGATCTTAATCAGAATTATTTACTACACAGTATAAAAGCTAAAACAACTAGTATTGTAGTATAAGATAGGACAGTGCACTATGTTGAAGCAATTATTGAAACAATTATATTAAATCTGGCAAAAAGAAATAATGATTAAGTAGAGATTTGATGTAACTCACTAGGTCCTGAATTGTTGGTGTGTAGACCTTTTTCCAGGTGGTTGTAGAGGTGTGGATTCCACCCATGTTTCCTGCTGGTTTGAAGCTTCCTTTAAGTTGTTACGACACGAACTTTCCTGAAGTGGAAGGGAGGGTTGTTACTACGTAGAAAAATGAGTCTTTTTAGGTCAAAGTCCATTCATTTGGGTTATCACTTGTGTGTGACAGGCATCAAATTCTCAGCACCTCTCAAGTTTCAGAAATTCTTGGATAAACAGTCTCACCTACCACCCATCGGGAGCTGTCAGGCAGAAACCCAGTGGTGTGAAAGTATCCAAACTTTCCATGTCTCAGAACCCTCCCTGGAGCTCCATGTCCAAACTGTCCTGGTGGACTGGATTTCTCAGCTCCCATTTCCCCAGGGAGAAGCCTCACACCAGGCTCTGGAGTGTCATACCTGCTGCTAATGAGAGCTGCTCAGACATTTATAATCCAGCAATAAAATCGGTGTTTTCATCAACAGATTTGTAGTTCAGCTGGAAAATCCCTCGTAGACACTGAACAAGCAGCACAAGCTCCTCCTGCCCAGCTGAGCTGCTCTGTTGGCCCCTGTGAGGGAAAAGCATGTGGAGACTGGAGGAATCTGTCCAACTGATGGATCCTGTGCGAGCTGATGAGCTGTCAGGACAACAATCCTACCCCAGTCGAAACTCTGCCTTGGCTGATATCCATTATTCATGCTCTCCTCCTGGATTTTGGAGGGCTGGAGGGCCTGTTTGCCAAAGGGCTGAATTCCCAGGTCTTTCAGGGATGCAGTGTTGCTGCATGGCAGGCTTTGCATAACTCCTCAGCTGGAAGGTTTTGCAGAAATCCACAGGCGTTGTGATAGGAAATGTGGAACGTGCCTGAGGCTAAAATGGTTTTGAAATATTTAGATACCAAGAGGGGTGTGATGGAGGTCTCTGACCATGCCTGGGCCTCCATCTGTCTGCAAACACAGACTGTCTGACCCTGTGCCCACGTGGACATTCTCTCTGAGGCAAACAGGACTGAGCCTGTTCAGCCCTGGCTGAGCAAATTACCCTGCTCAGAAAAGCACTTGAGCAAATGTGGAAAGAGTTGAAGTGCCTCCCTGAATCTTCTGGGTTTTATTTGATGTCCCAGGGAAGATATATTCAAACTGACTGTGGGGTGGCCACCTCCAGGTTTAACAGGAGACATTTAAGATGTACAGCAGGAGAGTGACATATATCATACAAACTTCAAGAGCCCCTTCAGCAGAGCAATTGCTCCCTGAAAAGGGCTGGAATCTCTCCAAACAGCAGCACAACCACCAAGGCTTGTCAGGGAGTGAGAACTCCAGCTGAAGGAATTCCCTCCTAGCACTGAGGGTACAAGCAGCTCTCCACAAGCCCCACAACTGCTTTCCCACCCAGGATGGAAAAGGCAGCTGTGCTTTCAGGAACAAGCCATCCTGCTCCTGCCCTGCCTGCTGCACGTGGGGCTGGAGGGGAGGCAGGGACAGGGGCTTTCTAAGAAAACCAGAAGTGGGGCCTTGTTTGCTCTGCAGCTCCTCCAGCAGCCCCAAATATGTGGGGTTTGGTGCTCTGACAGAAGAGGCTGGTGCTGGGGGGGCTCTGGGAGAAGGTTTTTGCTCTTTATCTACAGCCCACGTGCCCTGGGCACAGGGGAGGGCCAAAGGCTGTGAGGGGGATGATGTGGGTGGGCTGGGGTGGGTGGGGGGGTTCAGGGCAGCTCTGGGGGTGCTGGGCTGAGGGAACTCCACAGATGGGCGTTGTCAGGGCTGGGTTTGTGCTGTGGCAGCAGCAGAGAAGAGAGAGAACAGTCTCTGGGGTGCAGGTCACCCGTGGGCAGCCTGGTGTGTGCCACAACGAGGTGTAAATTGAAGCTGCTCGTGGGCAGAAGGTGCCACCATCCTCATTTGTCTGCCCCCAGGGTCAGCACTGGTGACATTCCAGCCCTCCTGCTTCTTTTTATAGAACCACACACTGGTTTAGGTTGGGAGGGATCTTAAAGATCATCTCCTTCCACCCTGGGACATCTTCCACTCTCCCAGGTTGCTCCAAGCCCCGTCCAACCTGGCCTGGAACATTCCAGGGATGGGGCAGCCATCACCTCTCAGACAACCTTCAAGTTGTTTTCCCTCCAGCTGATAAAATTCCTGGCACTACAGAGACTTTCAAATAGGAAATTTTTAATCCATTTTTTTTCTCCAACATTTTCATTCTTTCTCGTGTTCTGTGTGCCCCTGGAAGTGTCCAAGGCCAGGTTGGATGGGGCTTGGAGCAACCTGGGCTAGTGGAAGGTGTCCCTGCCCATGGCAGGGGGGTTGGGAAGGAGATGATCCTTCAAGTCCTTTCAGCCCAAACTATTCTAGGATTCTAAAATCCAGCAAATGCTCTGCAAATCTCTTGCAGGAGGAAAATTGCCCCATAACTGTGGAAGGCAATTCATCACAACAAACCAGTTCCCAGGTTATTCCCTCCCAGTGAAGCCTCTTGGAATACAGAGCAGAGCAGCTCTGAGCTGGTCTCCTTATTTTCTACAGACTTAATGAATTTACACTGTAGTAAATATTTTCACACTTAAATTTGGAATTTCACAGCAGTTTTCATTTAAATTTGGAACAAACTGGCAAGGCTTGTGATTAGGAAAAGTCTTTTTTTCTGATTTCTTTTTTTATTTCCTGTCATAGACAGTCCTTTTCTATTTAAAATGTCTTCAGAAAACCTTGTGAAACCTCTTTAGATGGAGCCAAGAGGTTCATGACCAACTAGTTTTTGTTCTGTTTTGTTTGAAACAGGAAAATAGTGGGGGATAAAACAGCTCTGGACTCTTGTTCTGAGTGGGGTTTGCTTTGTTGGACCTGGGGGGCTTTGCTGTGCTCCAGAGCTTGTGGGACTGAGCTCTGAGCTCATTCTGGGAGCTGGAGTGGTACCTAAAAGGATATTTGCTGCTTACAATTAACTTATAAAAGCTTCTGCTTATAATTAAACTTACAATTAAGAGGAGAAGCTGTACTGCTGGAGGAATAGTTTCATTCGAAGACAGAATGAGAAGGTGGCCAAACCTAAATAGATCAATACTCTGCTCAATCCCCACCCTCTGCTGCAGAATGCAGGTGGGTAAGAGCCTGTCATTAGGATTTTATATGATGGAATTGAGCTTTTAATTAATTAAACCAGTTTTCTGCTTTGAAAACTTCTTGGGAAGCTTTTGCTGGTGAAGTTTTGAGGGAAAAGAAGAAAGAAGAATCAGGCAGGATCCAGATCTGCATTTCAGATGATGAGGAATCCTGTGCATTACTCTTAGGACTGTCATTAAATGTAATGATTTTGGGCATGGGCCCACAATTTCCTCTGTTCAGAGTCAGAAAATGATGGAGTGCTGGGCTGTTGGAGTGTTCTGGGAATGGCTCTGTGCTGCTGACTGAGGGGCTGCAGTCCCAGCGACTGCTGAGTGGGAGGAAAAGTTTATCCTGCACCTACTCACTAGACCAGCAAAACTCTGCTTTGGTCTGAATAGCACATGATCCACGAGCAACCAGAGTGAGCAGAGCTCTAAATGTGAGTGTCTGTGTTATAGATGTACAGAAGGGGGAATATTTAGGGACACCTTTGGCTCTTCACCAGCCGGTCACTCGTGGTGTCCCCAGAGCTCAGTGTTGGGCCCAGGCCTGTTTAATGTCTTTATTGATGATCTGGATGAGGGGATTGAGTCCCAACAGCAAATTTGTAGGTGACACTGAACTGGAGGGGTGTGTTGATGTGCTGGAAGGCAGGAGAGCTCTGCAGAGGGACCTGGACAGGCTGGATCCATGGGCTGAATCCAATGGGATGAGGTTCAACCAGGCCAAGGGCCGGGTCCTTCACTGTGGCCACAACAACCCCCTGCAGCCCCACGGGCTGGGACAGAGTGGGGGGACAGAAAGGGACCTGGGGGCTCTGACTGACAGCAGCTGAACATGAGGGGTGCCCAGGTGGCCAAGAAGGCCAATGGATCCTGGCCTGGATCAGGAACAGTGTGGCAGCAGGAGCAGGAAGGGGATTCTGCCCCTGTGCTGGGCACTGGGGAGGCCACCCCTGGAGTGCTGTGCCCAGTTGTGGCCCCTCAGCTCAGGAAGGACATGGAGGGGCTGGAGCAGGTCCAGAGAAGGGCAACGAGGCTGGGGAAGGGTGTGGAGCACAAGTGCTGTGAGGAGAGGCTGAGGGAGCTGGGGGGGCTCAGCCTGGAGAGGAGGAGGCTCAGGGGAGACCTTCTCACTCTCTGCAACTCCCTGACAGGAGGGGGGAGCCGGGGGGGGGGTCGGGCTCTGCTGCCAGGAACCAGCAGCAGGACAAGAGGGCCCAGCCTGGAGCTGCCCCAGGGCAGGTTTAGGTTGGCCATTGGGAAGAAGTTGTTTGCAGAGAGAGGGATGAACCCTTGGAATGGGCTGCCCAGGGAGGGGGTGGAGTCCCCGTCCCTGGAGGTGTTGAAGCAGAGCCTGGATGTGGCATCAGTGCCATGGTCTGGGTGACAAGGTGGGGTTGGACTCGATGATCTCGGAGGTCTTTTCCAACCTGGTTGATTCTGGGATTCAGTGAAGGACAGCAGGTCCCTGAAGCCTTGTTAGTTGGCTTTTGCTATAAGAAAAGCACATCAGGAAAGCACTGAATTTATTCTCAGTGCAGCTTGACTTCCACATGAGTTTTCCCAGGCAAGGAACGACATGGAAAACACTCCTGCCGGCCAAGAATTTGAAATTTAGCAGCAGACCCTGTTTTTCAAGGTGCAACCTTTCCTCCAACAGCACAACCCACCCCCAGGAGCCTCTGAGCTCACCTTGTGTGGGCACCTGGCAGTGCTTTGTCCCCCCTCTCAGAAAACACAAGTCTCAGAGAAAAGAAACTGAGAAACTCTGTGTGCTCAGAGAAGAGAAACCTGAAGACTGTGAGGCACCAGTGAATCAGGGAATATCTTGGATTTTGGGATGAGTTGGCTGCCCCTGGAGCATCTTGACTTGAGCCACACTGAGGTGAAATCTCTTGGTCCTATCAGCTCTGTGGCTTTTAGGTTTGTGGTGAGTGTTGAAGAAAGGCAGGGAAGGGTTAATCTTTGTTAGACATTTGAGGACATTGGGGTAAGTGGGTCTGGCTTGGTGTGGGTGCCCCCCTGGCACTGCTGGGTCACCTGTGCCCATCAGCAAGGCAGTGCCTTGGTCTGTTGTCCCAGATAAGGAATTTAGACCCAACAGAAGGTTTTGGGGCTGCAGGTAACCCATGGGACAATTTGGGTGCAAAGTTGCAGCTTTTCTTGGTCACTGTGACATTAACACACTGTGTGACCTTGCAGAAGGGGCTCAAATGTGTAAAATGCATCTTCATGGAATCAGGGAATGGTTTGGGTTGGAAGGGACCTGAAAGATCATCTCACTCCAACCCCCTGAGATGGGCAGGGACACCTTCCACTAGACCAGGTCGCTCAGAGCTCCATCCAACCTGAACTTAAACCTTCCTTAACTTCCAGACAACTCCAACCTAGACTTAAACCTTCCTTATCTTCCAGGCAGCTCCAGTGCCATAACTGTGGGCTTCAGAGAGGGGCTGCTCAGGTGTTTTCTGGGGCAATTCTTCCTCTTGAGCACCTCTACCCTAGTTCTGACCTTCTTTATTGTGAACGTGCATTACATTGTTCCCAACACCAAGTTTACATTCATTATTCAAGTCCACAGCTGTTTAAAAATAAAAGATAGGAGAGGAGAAACTACAAAAGAAAGCCCCAAACCAGTAAAAAACAGGTAGAGTCCCTTGGCCAGCCTGTTATTTTTGCCAGTGAAAGAGCTTTGCCAGTGGCAGGCAGGCACACTCATGAATAAAGCAGCTGAGTGAATCCACACGGGCTGGGGAGAGAATGAATTTTTTATCAAGAAGCCCTGTTAGCATATTTACTATTGATTTATTGGATGGAGGCATAAAACATCAGCACTTTTGCTTTTTTCATTCTCCCCGGCTCTGTAAGGGGAGAAACAAAGGGAAGGATTTGCTTCTATTGAAACTTGGCTGAATTAACATTATTACTGCATGTCGTGGTGGTAGTTTAAGCTGCTCATACACAGCCAGTGGCATTGTAGCAAAATTAAAATGCTGCCAGTTTTAAGGATTTTACCGAGAGTCTTCTGGTATTTGGGATGTTTTTTTATGCATTTGGATGTTTTCCTATGAAAGCCCAGCTTTGGATTTGTGTGCTCCAGAGAATTTTAGCTCCTTTCTGCTCCTCTCTGGGCCTTTCTGACTCCTGTCATTGGAAATAAAAGGTGGAAAATTTGAGTCCTAAAGGGCTGGGATATCAGGTGTGTGTGGGCTGAGGTCTGTCCTGAAGGGAAGAGTGGGACAGCTCAAAGCCCTTCTGTGAGGAGAGAGGAGCTTCTCAGGAATAATGATTGGAGTGGAAATGTGCTGGGAGTTTGGAGTCCTTCTTCCCAGAGAGTTCAGCCTGAGCAGGTGTAAAGCCAGGACTTAGGCCAGGGTTTGATGTGCAGAGGCCACTGGGCTCTCTGAAGGCTCTTCCTACAACTGCTGGCCCTCGAGACAACTGGTACCTCACCCCAAAGGGCCCCCAGAAAACCCCTCCTCTGCCATGAGATCTTTGCTGATGTCCAAAACCCACCTGGGACCAGCAAAAAGGCACGGGAGGCACAGTTAGAACCTGCTCCAGGGGCAGAGCAGGACATCTCCAGTCTCAAATTGTCACCTGGACCTTGCATGGACCTCAAGGCTCCCTGAGGGCTTGTCCATCCCATGACCAGACATGGAAACCTCCAGCTAGGGAGTTTTCCTCAGAGGATTCATAAGCAGATAAAACCACAAGAAAGGGTGTTTTAACCTGGCTCCAAATTCCCCTGTGGCTGTGCTGGCACTGCTGGGGGTGCCAGCAATGTTCTGGGGGTGCCAGCAAAGGCAGGAGAGAGCCCTCAGGTGCTAAAAGCCAACATGTACAGGTTGTCCTTTGGCATCCAGCTGTGAGCTGGGCACTGCTGCTGAGCACAGGCAGCAGGCTGCAGGGTGGGTAATGGAGCAGAGAGCCATGGAAGAGGCTAGAAGGGTGTTTTTAGGGATTTAGGTCAGGCTTGGCACAGTGGGGGCATCCTGATCCAAGCACCAGGGCAGGGGGTGGAGGCAGATTTTTGGGTTGGGGCTCTTCCATTGTAACTCAGCCCCTTTACACACAGTGGCACCTGCTCTGAACACCCTGATCCCACTGATCCCAGAGGGAAGGATGCTCCAGGTGGGCACCTGAACCTCAATCCAGCCCCATCTCACTGTGCCCAGTTTGGACTGACCACCAATGTCATGAACCCATTTTGGTTCTATCCCTCCCACACATGAGCACACAAGGCTGGGGCTCTGTCACCTCCCTCCCTGGGATGTTACAACCCCTGGCAACCCATGGGAAATGGGCCTTTGCCAGCTGGATTAGGCTCCCAAAGGGCAGTGGCCATGGTGTCACCTCAGAGCTGAGCACCAGGGGCTCTCTGCAAACGGCCTGGGACCTCTCACAGTCAGGGACCAAAGTCACTGGGCTGACTCTGGGCCAAGGCTCTGTTTAAACTGGAACTGGAAAGAAAAAGAAAAGGCTTTTTTTTGCAGATTCTCATACTTTGTGTGAACCAGCACATCGAGCCAGGACTTAAGAGATGGGAATTCTCTTGCTGCTCTGATGGAGAATTTGGGAACAGCTCCTTTTTCACCTGGCTGTGACCCCATTTCCCCTTCTGTACAGCTGGGAACAACAACAGAAACCTCCTCACCTCACCACCTTAGTGGTGCTTCTGGGTGAAAAAGGTTACATAAGACTTAAAAGATGTAAACCTTTAAAAAAAAAAATTGGTTTTCTCTCCTGTTTTCAGTTGATTTCAAGAATCCCGGGCTGGTTTGGGTTGGGAGGGACCTTAAAGTTCCATCCCCTGCCATGGGCAGGGACACCTTCCACCAGCCCAGGTTGCTCCAACCCCAAATCCAACCTGGCCTTGGACACTTCCAGGGATCCAGTGGCAGCCACAGCTTCTCTGGGCAACCTGTGCCAGGGCCTCCCCACTCTCCCAGGGAAGGATTTCTTCCTAATATCCCATCTAACCCTGCTCTCTGAAGTTCACATTAAGCCTGGGAGCCTCATTCTCCATCTGTGAAAGCACTTTGAACTTTCCAGAAGCGACACTTTGGGATATGATGGTGATGGGGACTGTGCAGCATCCCAGAGAATTGACTGGTTCCAATGTCATTGGAGTGTGGGAATAATTTGTGACCAGAGCAGATCATCCCCGACTCCACAGATTGAACTTGGAATGGCTTTTCTCAGCAAATTTGGGTGTTCTGCCCTTAAACCCTCCTTGTGCAAGGTCTGTGTGTCTCTGATGAAGAGCCCAACAGGGGTTATTTATTGCCCAGGGAAAATGTGCTGGATGAGGCAGGGCTCCCTGTGCTCCTTGTACAGGCTTTGGATAGTTTGGATTTTATTCTTGGTAATTTCTGTGCTCACCTAAACATAAGAATAGAAATAAATCAACCATAAATAGTGTCTCTAATTAACAGAAGTAGTGAGGAGTGAGTTGTGAAAAATCAGAGGGAGGGTAAAGAGAGTTCATCTCTTGAAGGCAGCTGAGAGTTTCCCTCGATGCAAAAGCACTTATCTAAAGGAATATTACCCTTTAATTGCCCCAAATAAGTCAGGCTCTGCCTTTGATTAGATTCAAGTGAGTAAACTCTAGGTGTACCATACATTTTGATTAAAAACATAGTAAGGAGATAATGGTCTGTGGTGTTTCAGCTTTGGCTGTATCTGTCAAATTATATCTCTGCTTTATTGATCCCCACTCTGCAAACATTTATGTTTAGCCCCTTAATTGTTTGTCTTGCACATTAAAGGACAATGTAAAGTGGTGGCAGAATTTCTTATTGGGAGACCTGGGGAAATATCTACTCCTGTTAAAAGAGTCTGAAAGAAAAAGCAGGTGAAAGCAGCAGAATGGCTCCCTGTTCAGAGGCACAGGGAGTTGTTTTGTTGCTCTACTGGTAATAAAATGGAGTGACTCTGGGTCTCAAAGGGTTCCTGAGAGCCCAAAGCAGCATCTTTGCACAGCCAGGGAAGCCCAGCTGAGGATCTGCCTGCAGGACCTGGTTCTTGTGGGATTTGTCACTCAGGTTGGTGCTGCCCCATGGTAGGATGGTCTGTGACTTCACTTTTTTGTAAATGCTGCCCTTAATTTCTCACTGGAAGCTCCAAAGCCAAAGGCAAAGCTCCTACAAAGGCATTTTGGTGCTGGCAGAGGAGCTCTGGTCCTGCAGCAGCAGGAAGCTCCAGCAACACAAGAATCATGGGATGGTTTGGGTTGGAAGGGGCCTTAAAGCTCATCACATCCCACCCCTGCCATGGGCAGGGACATCTTCCACTAGCCCAGGTTGCTCCAAACCCCATCTAACCAGGCCTTGGACACTTCCAGGGCTGGGGATGCTCATCCTGGGGCATCCAGGCACATGGGCTCTGCCTCCCTGGGCATGTGGGCAAGGGCCAGGGCTGCAGAGAGGAAGGTGAAAGGTGCCACCAAAGCATCCCTGGTCTCTGCAGCACAGTGCAAGCAGCAGTCTACTGCTTTCAAGTGGATTGTTTCCAAACATATCTTGAAATGAATTAATAATTAGACACAGCTGCCATCTTGTCAGCACAAGGGAGCAGTGGCCCCACAGCTCTGGGGGTGAGAGACAAAAGTGAGGAGCAATCCTGGTGTTGGAGAAGTCACAAAAGGCTTGGTGGTGGCACTTGTGTTTTGCTGGAGCACCCCCTGTTCTCTTGGATCTGTCAGGAGCTCCGAGCATTCATCTCCCTGCAGGACAGAAGCCTTTCAGCTTCTCCACTCATGATAAATGACCCTGTTCACCCACCGGGGTCTGCACCTTGAGGGGTGGCTGTGCTGGCACTGCTGGGGGTGCCAGCAATGTTCTGGGGGTGCCAGCAATGTTCTGGGGGCTGCAGCAAAGGCAGGAGAGAGCCCTCAGGTGCTAAAAGCCAACATGTACAGGTTGTCCTTTGGCATCCAGCTGTGAGCTGGGCACTGCTGCTGAGCACAGGCAGCAGGCTGCAGGGTGGGTAATGGAGCAGAGTGCCATGGAAGAGGCTGGAAGGGTGTTTTGGGGGATTTAGGTCAGGCTTAGCATGGTGGGTGCACCTTGATCCAAGTGCCAGGGCAGGGGGTGGAAGCAGCTGGGAGTTGAGCAGAGGTTGGGCAGAGGGAGCCATGGCAGCTGGGCTTGTTGGGAAGAGCATTCCAGGGGCCCAAGAGCTTGTATGGGCTTTAACCGCTTCAGGTACAGACCTCTGGGTCTTCACTGTGACCCCAAAAGTGTCCCTCAGATGCCTCAGGTTCCCTCTGCAGCACCTTGCTTTGGGAGAATTGTGCTCTCAGGTTTAAGGGACTCTGATCTCTCAATCCCAATGTCTGGGATGCTCCTGGAGCCAGGCTTGGTGTGGGCACTGCTCAGGGGGTGCTGGGAAAGGCCCTGCTGCTCTTTCTACCCAGAAGGCTCAGGAGCAGTGAAAGAACCCTCATGGATGTAACTCTGGCACATCACATCCAGTGTTTAATTTCTCCTGCCTCCCTCTCGGGTCAGACCTGTGGTCAGGCTCAGGTAACCCTGAGAGCCAGCCAGGCCTTCCACCAGTGAAATGTTGGAGCTGGAACTCAAAAAATTGATTTGATCTCTTGGCTTGTCCTGCTTAATGAGCCAGCCTGGAGCTGGGCCACAGCCCAAACCCTGCTGGCTCTGTGGGTGGAGGGCTCAGGGCAGGCTCTGTGGCCTCTGAGGTCTTTCCCTGGGGAGAGGAGTTTGCTTTTCCTGGTAGGAAGCAGGTTTGAGTCATTAAAGCATCTCACAGTAGCATATACTATGTGTTCTACACTGTGATTGGGTTCAAACACGTTTGGGAGCACTGAGGAAGATGTTTCACATCCATGAAGGCTCTGCTGTCTCAGGAGAGGTTTCTGTCGACACTTTTGCCTGGTGTTTGTCACGGTCTACAAAGTCTGGCTTGTCCTGGATCCCTGTGAGAGAGGCAGAGCAAGCACAGCAGGTCCCTGCCCTGCCCTGAGCACAAGGGAACCCAACAGAGGCTCAGAGAAGGCTGGTTAATTAGCTGTATTTCAGCACATTTCATTTTTAGGGGCTTTGATGGCGGCACAGAATTGTGGATCTGTCGCCAAGTTTGGGCTCCAAATGAATAAATAAATAAATGATAAACGATCCTCTGGCAGCGCTGGACCTGCTGCACTCCCTTTGCATGTTTATGTGGTTTCCCTTTTCCCATCTGTTCCTTCCTCCAGCTCCTCCTCACGGGCTGGCTCTGCACCCCCCTTGTGTGGCTGACAGCAATTCCAGGCCTCAGAGAACCAGGGAATATCCTGGGAGGGACCCACCCGGATCATTGAGTCCTCACTGAGTGGGATCCACTTGCTCCAACCATTGACAGGATGGGAACCAAAGAACAGCCTCCAAATATAAACCCTGGCTTTGCTCTGGTAATCCCAGGACATCATTCCCAGGCACTTCCCCACTTCCCCTTTTTCTCTGTGCAGGAAATCCCTGGAATTTACTTCATCCCTCTCGTCATCATTGGCTCTTTCTTCCCTCCTGTGTTGGGGAAGCAGGATGAGGATGAGTGTCCTTGTTTCCTCCAAACCCACCTGTGGAGATGCAGTGCAGGAGAAGAAGGAAAGGAAAGAGCTGAAAACAAAGAGGGGAATGGAAAAACAAAACAGGGAATGAAGAATTGGCACTGCTGGAGTGGGATAGAGCAGGACTCGATGATCCTCGGGGGTCCCTTCCAACTCAGGATATTCTGGGATTCACCTCAAAAGACAGAGGAAGGCAGGGATTGTAAAAGGCTTTCAAAACCATAGTGGGAGATTGGGCTGCTCAGAGCTTTCCCTGTGTTCCCACTCCCATTTTCCCTGAGTTCCTACTCCCATTTTCCCTGTGTTCCTACTCCCTTTTTCCCTGTGTTCCTACTCCCATTTTCCCTATGTTTCTACTCCCATTTTCCCTGCATTCTTTGTGTCTTTATTTTCATTTTCTCCCCTTTTCTTCCTTTTTTTGCCCCCTTTTGCCCCCTTTTTTCCTTTTCTTCTTTTTCCCTGTTTTTCTTTTTTCTTTTTTTCCTTTTCCCCTTTTCTTTCCTTTTTCCTTTTGGGTTTTTACTTTCCTTTTTACTTCTACTCTCTTTGGCTCTTTCCTTTTTTGCCCCTTTTTTCCCCTTGTTTTTCTTCCCCCCCTTTCTCCTTTTTTCTTTTTTTTTTTCCTTTTTTCATTTCTTTCCCCTTTTCCTGCTTTCCCCCCTTTAGTATCATTTTTCCTTTTCCTTTTGGGTTTTTACTTTCCCTTTTACTTTTCCTTTTACTTTCTTTCGGTCTTTCCTTTTTTTCCCCCTTCTTTTTCCTTTTTTCCCCCTTTTTCCCTTTTCTTTTTCTTTTTCTTTTTCCTTTTGGGTTTTTACTTTCCTTTTTCCTTTTCCTTTTCCTTTCTTTGGGTCTTTCCTTTTTATCCCTTTCCCCCCCCTTTATTTCCTTTTCCCCTTTTTTTCTTTTTATCCCCTTTTTCCCTTTTTTCCCTTTCCCCCCCTTTTTCCCTTTCCCCCCCTTTTTCCCTTTCCCCCTTTTTCCCCTTTCCCCCTTTCCTTTCCTTTTTCCTTTTCCTTTTGGGTTTTTACTTTCCTTTTTACTTTTTCCTTTGGGTTTTTATTTTCCTTTTTCCTTTTCCTTTTCCTTTCTTTGGGTCTTTTCTTTTTATCCCTTTTGTTCCCCTGTATTTCGTATTTCCTTTTCCCCTTTTTTCTTTTTATCCCCTTTTCCCCTTTTTTCCCTTTCCCCCCTTTTTTTCCCTTTCCTCCTTTACTTTCCTTTTTCTTTTCCCTTTTCCGTTTTCCTTTTCCTTTCTTTGGGCCTTTCCTTTCCTTTTCGCTTGTCTTTTATTCCCTTCCTCTACACCAGCTTCTCCAGTTGCCGCATTCTTCACTCACAAGAGAGGGATTTGCATTTTCCTGAGCACTCACTAAATGCCCACGTGGCATTTTCCTTCTCAGCAGTTCCCTGAAGAGCTCCCTGGTGGTTGATGAATGCGGGAACTTTGTCACACCCTAAAACCCCCTCCCTCCCCTCCCTCCTCTCCGGTGCTTACTCAGGGAGTGAGGATGGAGTTTGGCGACAGGAAAGTGCTGAGTAAGCAGCTGTGGAGCTGCAATCCCTGGAAGATGCCTGGTTTTCTTGCAGACTCCTTGTCTGTGTGTGCCCATTCCGGGCACGGTGCCACCCTGGCCTTAATTGCAGCCCCGATGAAGGGAGGGCCGTGGTTCCCTCCCGGTGCCACCTCAGTTCACCTGGAAATGTGATGCTGACGGGAAGGGTTGAGGTGGGGAGAGAAGAGGCTGCTGGAAAAGCCTGCGCAGAGTCAGGTCACCTAAAAATGCCTCTTGGCCCCGCAGCGGGGTCAGCCCGGAGCTGTGGAACTCACAGAACTGTGGAATCACTTAGAGTGGAAAAGGCCTTTAAGGTCATGGAGTCCCACCATCCCCCAGCACTGCCCAGGCCACCACTAAACCCTGTCCCCAAGGGCCACATGTGGCATTTTCTAAATCCCTTCAAGGATGGTGACTCCACCACTGCTCTGGGCATCTGTGCCAGGGCTGGACAAGCATTTCCAGGAAGAAATTCCTCCTGATGTCCAACCTAAACCTTCCCTGGTGCAGCTCGAGGCCATTTGCTCTTGTTTTATTGCCTGTTACTGGGGAGCAGAGCCTGACTCCCCCCTCCTGTCAGGGAGTTGCAGAGAGTGAGAAGGTCTCCCCTGAGCCTCCTCCTCTCCAGGCTGAGCCCCCCCAGCTCCCTCAGCTGCTCCTGCTGCTCCAACCCCTTCCCCAGCTCCGTTCCCTGCCCTGGAAGGAGCCCCTCAATGTCTTTCTTGCTCTGAGGGACCCAAAATTGAACCCAGGATTGGAGGTGCCCTCACCAGTGGGACGGGCACTGCCCTGGTCCTGTGCCCACACTGTTGCTGGCACAGCCCAGGGGCCATTGGCCTCTTGCCCACCTGGGCACACCTGGGCTCACATTCAGTGGCTGTCACCAGCACCCCCAGAGCCTTTTCCAACTTCCCAACCACCCTGCCCCAGCCTGGAGTGTTCCATGTTGTTGTTGTGACCCAAGGGCAGGACCCAGCACTTGGCCCTGTTGACCCTCACCCTGCTGGCCTCAGCCATGGATCCAGCCTGTCCTGATCCCTCTGCAGAGCCCTCCTGCCCTCCAGCACATCCCCATCCCACCCAACCTGGTGTCATCAGCCCACTGACTGAGGGGACACTCGATCCCCTCATCCAGGTCATGTCCAGAAGCATCAGATGAATCTTCTCCTGGGAGCTGATGACAAATCGTGTTGTGGGTGGTGGGACAATCACTTGGTTCTTCAGTTCCTTTGCTGGTATTTGAGCTGGTGAACACACCAGAACCAACCACCAGAGGTGGATGAGCCCAGGAAATCCAAGGGGACTCTTTCCTGCCCTCTGCCCTGCAGGTTCTGTGTGGTGTTTTGTTTCTGAGGTGAATTAATATTTGGTTTTGTCTCTCCCTTTTTCTTTGTTTCCAGACAAACGACGCTGCAGGAAATACCTGGAATTGGCTTTACTTCATCCCTCTCATCATCATTGGCTCTTTCTTCATGCTCAACTTGGTGCTGGGCGTCTTATCAGGGTAAGAAGGACACCAATGACTTGTTTGTCCCCACCTGGGTGTGAAAAGGGAAAATGTGTTGGTTTTAGTGGGAAGATGTCACTGGGAGAGCTGGGTGATACATCCCACCATGCATTGTCGCTCTTCCCACTTTTCCCACCCTGCTTGAAGTGGGATATTTCTATAAGACTGTAGAGCCTTAGGATGGGAATAAGCTGGTGAATAATCACTAATTGAGACGATTCTGAATCCAGACCCAAGTGTTAAGTGGACTCCTTGGAATTCCACTGACCTGGGCCTGTGCAGCCAACACTCCTGTGTCACCCTGAACCCCCACCAGGAACCCCCTGGTGCCAGAATAATGCTGGAACTGGACATGGAAGTGTGGATAATGCACTTGGTGTAACTGCAGCACAGGGGAAGGGGAACCTCAGCTAAAGGCATTTGAAAGATCTCAGGTGTTTTTTTATAATTTGGTTTTTTGGTGTTGATGTTTCGTGGTTTTTTTGTTTTGTTTGTTGAATCTCTCCCTGTTTAAACCAATGTCTGGATTTTGGGGACCCACTGGTGTCCTGATGTTCAAACCTCAGGGGTCAGCCAAGGTTTTTGGTGTTGTTGCATGTGAGTTTTGGGTTTGGACCATTGCAGGAATCGAGGTGCCAAGTCTGCAGCTGAGCTGGAACGTCCCCAGCATGTGGGGAAATTTGATCTGGAATGAACAACCCGGCTCATCTCAGTGGTTTGCAGGCTCTTAGGCTCTGGCACCTCATTTTGCACAGCATTTCTTCTCAGATCAGGCAGGTGATTGAGACTCTACAGATGTATAAAGATCTAGATTTTTTTTTCTGGCAGCAGGGGATGAAAAAAGAGTTGTTGCTGCTGTGTGGTAAAAGCCTTTCAGTGCTCCACCTTTGCTCTTCCTTTTTAAAGCTACCAGAGAAGGAAAAGTCTTTTCCAAAGAACATATTAATGCAAAATTGTGTTATTTTGTAATTATTTTCATCCTCAAAGCTGTGGCAGGAGCAGGGAGGCAGCACTGCAGTTGCATTGAAGGTCTGTGGGTGTGTCCTGCTCTTTGCTGTTGCTGCATCCAGGAATAATTGTCCTGATCAATAACTGGTCAAAGCCATTCATGGAACATCCTTTTGCTTTGAGAAGGAGAGTTTCTTGTCTGATTTATGATTTAAAGGGAGCGCCCACACCAGTTCTTTAGGTATCTCCTCTTCCTTCTGTCACACTGGGGTCAGCCCACGGTGACTGGGATGATCCAGGGGATTTAAAACAAAACCAGGAGCCTGCAAGCTCCTGTTCCTTCGTGCTGGATTCAAATGTGTTTGGTGTCTGACTCTCCTGAAAGCCTCTTGTTGCTCAGGGCAAAATATGAATATTAGATAAATATGAATCTTCTCTTAAAAATGCAGCTCTGTGCACCAGGTCTGCCTTTGTTAGTGGTGATGGGGAGAATTTCTTCTTCATGGAGGGAAGCTTTTAATTCCTGTTTTTGGCAGAGTGGTTTGATGGCCTTGCCTGGAATAATTCCTGGGGAGAGGCTGAAGGGAATGAACATCCCAGCTCAGGTGTGAGCACAGGGCTCAGCAGGCTCCTGGTGGGCCTGGAGCTACTGGGCAGGGAAGGAAAGTGGGTATAAAAAACCCTTCCCTGTGAGGTGGGGAGGCCCTGGCACAGGTTCTCCAGAGAAGCTGTGGCTGCCCCATCCCTGGAAGTGTCCAAGGCCAGGTTGGACGGGGCTTGGAGCAACCTGGGCTGGTGGAAGGTGTCCCTGCCCATGGCAGGGGGTGGAACTGGATGATTTTAAGGTCCCTTCCAACCCAAACCATTCCATGATTCTGTATCTGAATGAAAAGGTGATGAAAAGGCACCAGGAAGATGGAAGGACCCTCTGAAGACAGAGACTGTTATCTCTGTGTGACAGAATCCCAGAATGTGCTCAGTTGGAAGGGACCCCCAAGGATCATCCAGTCCAACTCTTCCCTCCTTCATGGGACCATCCCCAAGAGTCCCACCCTGTGCCTGAGAAGATCAGTCACTTTGATACTGTAGAGACAGTTCTAGTGCATGACAAATAACACCTTTTCCTTCTTATCTTTCAGTGGTCCTCATTTTTAATCTATTTTTTTCTTGTATATTTTCCCTCTCTAACCAATTATCCCCTGTTAATGTGTGTCCTGTGGCTCCATATTCTGTAGCCAAAAGCCCCAGACAGCCCCATAAAAGATGAATTTCTGCTGGAGGTTTTTCTTTACAGGGGTTTCTGCATGGAGAAAGGGTCATTGGCATGTTGACTTCCACATGGTCCAGTTTCACTCCAGGCCATGGAACCATCCACATCCCAGTGGAAGTGTCAGCAGCAGCAGAGACTCTTGGCAATGCCCCACATTCCTGTTGCAATAAAACCAAGTTGATTTGGGGTTAGGCATTCTACAAATAGCCCATGAACAGGGTGAACTCAGCTGCTTCTTATTTTCATGATCTGTGCACCTCAGCCTTTAATGTCACTGTGCTGGATCCTGGGGGAATACTCTGCTCTCCTTCTCCACACATTCCAGAGAGGGAACAGCAGGGAGAACCAGGGGATGTAACACCCCCAGGAAACAACTGTAAAGCTGAGGTCAGCTCCCCACTTCCCTGAGCTCGTGTGTGATCTTCATTACTGTCCCCTTGCACTGAAACTCTGCTGGAATCATACAACACCCTGAGCTGGAAGGGACCCACAGGGACCATTGAGTCCAGCTCCTGTTTTCCATTGTTGTTATTTTTGAGCTGGTTTTCCCTGTATATTTGTTCCTCAGTGGGCAAAGAGGAAGCTACAGATTTCTGAAGCAGATGTGCAGTTGCCATCACAGATTATGGCAATTTAATTAATCCCAGAACCACAGAACTGTTTGGCTTGGAAGGGACCTTAAAGCTCATCTCCTTCCACCCCCTGCCATGGGCAGGACACTTTCCACCAGCCCAGGTTGCTCCAAGCCCTGTCCAACCTGGCCTAAATCTAAAATGAGGAGAAGTTATTGAGCTTCCTACTAACACTGGGCTGTAGAGAGCTTTGCCATAAATCTGAAAGGAATGTTCTGCCTTTCTCTGGTTATTTGTGAGCCCATGTCAACACCCAACAGATACCTCAAATAACTGGGCTGAGCTCCTGGTTTTCTTTGTTTGAGCAGTGGAGGGAGATGGACCCAGCTGAGATCCCCTGTGTCATCTGCTCACAAAATGTCAAAGAAGAGACGATACTCATTTTAAAATAAAGAGCAAACAACCTCTCCCCTCTGCTGATTCTTCCGGAATTATAGGGCAGGGCAAAAGCAAATGGCCTCAAGTTGTACCTGGGAGGTTTAGATCAGATATCAGGAAAAATGTTTTCATGGAAAAGGTTGGAAAGTATTGGAACAGGCTGCCCATGGAAGTGGTGGAGTCAGCACCCCTGGGAAGGTGAAAAAAAATCTGTGGATGTGACACTTGAGGCCGTGGTTCAGTGGTGACCATGGGGGTGGTGCTGGTTGGCAGTTGAACTCAGTGATCTTAAAGCTCTTTTCCAGCCTCAATGATTCCATGATTCTGTGGTTCTGTAACAAAAGCAAAGGCAGGGAAGTGACAGGGAGATGGGGAAGTGTTGGTGAAAACATATCATAAAAATAACCCCCAATCTCAGGCTGCAGTTGCTGTGCCAGAACCCTGAGTACCTGGCTAAAGCTGTAATTAAAAGCATGTTGAGTCCATAATTCAGCTTCCACGGGACCCTGGTGCTGTACAGCGTGTCCTCCTCGTGTGAGCTCATCAGAGCCCTGCCAGTGCTCTTGTTCTTGGTTAATAATTAACACCCTCCCAGAACGGCTCTGCTTTCTGCTCCTCTCCCCTCCCTGGGCAAGGGAATATCCAGCCTGAATATCCAGACTTCCCCGTGATCCAAGGAAATGGGGGGTTGTTGCAAACACCTCATTTCTGGTGGCACAAAGGGGGTGTTGGGCTGTCCGTGTCCTTTCAGAAGCCACAGTGGGTGCTGGGCTGTGCCTGCTCAGCCCAGTGCCAGAGGTGGGCTCTGACTGGGCAAACTGGGAGCAGATCCCCTTTGCCAGGTCACCCATCACAAGCAAATACAGGCTGGGCTGGTTTCCTGAAGGAGTTGAGGGTTTTCCTGGAGCTCTGCAGTGCTCAGAGGGGCACAAGTGAGGTGCAATTGAGCTCCTAAAATCCAGCAGCTGCCTTTGGTTGGTTGTTTAGGGGAGATTTGGGGCCTCCCAGCAGGACACAGCATCCCATGTGCTGTGGAGCAGTGGGTTTGTGTCCCTGGAGAGGGATTTTCCCCTCAGTTCCTCCTTTATATTCCCCCCACTTTCTGTTTTCCTTCTCTGGTGCTTCATTCCTCTGTGAGCTGATAAAACCCAACAGTCCTGCAGGAACCAATAGAGCAGAAAAATACAGATTATTTTCTTCTGGGGGAGCTTTCACTGAGTGCCAGAGCTGATGTGAGAGCTCAGGACCGTGCAGGGCCAGGAGAGCAGAGGCAGGAGCAGAGATTTCACTCCCTTTTGATATTATTAACACTCAGAAGGCTCGTTTGCTTCTCCTTGTGAACCATCCACGTGCTGGGAAGCATGTTGGGGTGACTGCCTGAGCCTGACCCCTCCCCAACCCCAGACACACAAAGGAAAAAAGGAAAAGAGAAACGATAAAAAAAAAATAATTACAAATTAGGTGAAATTAGGAGATTAGACACTTGGTTGAAGCTCTGCTTAACCATCCACCCACTCACCCCAAAGGATGAACCAGGTCTTGGTCACACTGAAAAGCTGCCCTTAACTTCATTTCTCTGTTTTAACCATGACAATCCATGCTATTCCTGTTCCAGAAAGCTGGGGCACTCCCAGAAACTGAGGTTACATTTTGTCAGGTGCCCAGTTCAGCAGCAGTGAAAATCTTAAAGGGTTTGTATCCATAACACATTTTTCCTGAAACATCTTTTCGTGCCGCCTGCGCTGGGTGTTTATTCAGATTATCTGTGACCCAGGTAGCAACAAAGGGAATAAAGCAATCACAGGGAATGCAGCCTTTCCATGGGAAAAGATTGGCTGCCTCTGGTGGCACCACGGGCATGCTCTGAGTGCAAGTCATGCCAGGAGCCACTGACCCCGGATGCCTTCCTGTGTTCCTGAAACCCAGGCTCGTTGGCTTTTGGGATGTTGGGGGACGTGGCTTTAATTCCGACCAGAAAATGCACCGTGATGACCCTGATGAATTTTTTATGGAACTCTGCACAGTTTGCAGTGAGGAGGGAAAAACACCCCTGGTGTTTGAGAAGTGCTGCCCAACACATGTGGTTTCCCTACTTTGTCCTGGTTTCTTGCTTGGGCAGCTCCAGCCACCCAGGATGGGCACCCACTCCATACCCCCCTTGGCTTCCCGGTGATCCCTCCCTCAGCAGCAACTTCCAGTGCTGTTTTCCTCATCCTGCTGCTCTTTCCCTCCCAGCCCTCAGCCTCCTCTCAGCCCAACCAGCACCTTTCTCCCATAAACTTCTGGGATTATGGAGTTTTCTGCTGCTTGGGTGTCGAGCGGGGTATTAATACAAGGATTCTGTACATCCAATTTGTTTGGTCTGATGCTTTGGATTCCACCCTGCAAAGAGGATAAATGTTATCATGGGATACTGGGAGGAAGATGATTGAAGTTCTTTCAAGGCTAAGTGCTTCCTGGCACTGCTTCCCACAGCAGTGGGGAGCACCCAGGCTGGAGACACAGGGAATGCACAGCCTGGGAATGATGCATTTGGATACAGAGAGTCTGTGTCTCTGCAGTGTGAAAAATGCTGCTTGTCATGTCCTCAAATATTTATGGTGAAGCCTGAGGTATTCCCAGCCCAGCCAGTGAAGAGTGATGATTGTTCCTGAGGTTTACTCAGCTGCAAGAACCTGGTGTGGAGAGGCACCACAGGGCCTGGGGGAGGGTTCCCTGCTCAGGAATGGGCCAGGCTGCTCTGTCCTGGGATGTGCAACACCTGCCTCGTGTTTTCTGAGCCCACCTGGGGTAAGAACTGCAGGCAGAGAGGTTGAATGGCTGCAGCATCTTTGTGACAGCAGGAGCCTGGCAAGGGACAGAGCCACAGGCTGTGCTGGCACCCTGCAGGGGAACAAGGGGCAGGGAAAAAGGGCTTTCATTCTTTAATTAATTTAACCCCTGCTGCAGCCTGTTTGGAGCAATCTGCAGCGTGGATGCTCTCTGGGCACAGTCCCATTGAACACTCTCCCAAACCTCTGGCTCTCAGTGCTGTCCCTTGTGTCCCTGAGGCTTTGGTGGGGGGAGCACAGCCCCATCCTGCCCTCCCTGCCTCAGTGACTTGCTCAGTTCCATGACAGGTTTTCCCACCCTGAGGATTTTTGCCAGATTGAGATCATAAAACTCCAGCCTGCAGGACGTGCAGGGGCCGGGGAAGAACGAGCCTGATTAATTTGTCATAATGGCAAAGTGTTCTTCTGTCCTCCTTCCCCTTATTACAGGGACAATCATTCATTTCCCTGTGAATTTGTTCCCAGTTCACCGTTACCTGCTGCGATCTGACTTTGCCAGGTGTTAATTATTTGCAGTAGAAGAGCTGCATCATGGAAAGAGATGAGATCCTGCTTGTTTTCTCCTTGCTTTTAGTCTTTTCCAAGGCCACTCTTTAAAAGAAGGGGAAAGACAGAAGAAAAAACTCTCCATTTTTTTCCTTTTTTCTTGCTCATCACCCTTCCTAAGAAAGCCATCATTGCAAACATGAAATGTGGGAGAGGGAGCTGTTTTTCTTGCAGGAGATGTGGGGAGCAGTGACTTTCCACGTGAGCTCCATCTCACCGAGTTAAATGTCCTGTTAAATGTCCTATTAAATGTGGGTCTTTTGCTCCTTTTGTGGGTTTGGTTGGTACAGGAGTGCTGGACTTTTTTTTTTTTGCCCTTCTGCTAAACCACAATGGAAATTAAAGCCTGCAATATAGGCATGGTACACAGGAGACCTAAATTTGAATTTCCTGGGGCTTCTGCTTTGACTCGGGGGCGGAAACTTTCTGAACAGAGCCAGAGGTTCAGCCAGCAATTGTAACAGGATGATGCTGGGAGATAAATGGTGCTTTTGAGCTCCTTTTTCTCACTTTGCTGCTGCCTCCTTGCTGCTGTGGCACTGGCAGCTTTTCAAATCAGATTAGGGGCAATCAAAGTAAAATGGGCACAAGCCAGAACTTAAAGACAAAAGAAGGGAGAAAGATGAATTGCAGGCTTCACCTCTGCGCTGTTCCTCTTCTCTTTCTAGAAATACAAGACATATCCCATATCTGGCTTGCATTTGAAGCATCTCCTTGCTGTGCTCAGTGATAAAAGTGGCTGTGAAGCCTGGCTTGGTGCTGAGATCAATCCCTGGGTGATGCTTTCATCCTCCCTCAGCTGGCTGAGGAGAGCTGTGTGTTCCACCTCTTTAGAGCAACGAGGAGGAAGCAGAAGCTGCTCTGTCTGTGCAGGATTGATTGAGCCAGTCCTCACTCCTAAGCAGGATATTAGGATGGGTTCAGCAGCTCAGCCAGCTGGCTCTGTGTGTTTGGGCTCAGTCTGGACATGATCACGCCCAGTGGGATCTTGGCTGACTGTAATTCCAGGTGGGATAGAAACATAGAACATATTTCT
This sequence comes from Neopelma chrysocephalum, assembly GCF_003984885.1. Lineage (NCBI taxonomy): Eukaryota > Metazoa > Chordata > Aves > Passeriformes > Pipridae > Neopelma > Neopelma chrysocephalum. The sequence continues at coordinate 1,208,998 of NW_020897735.1, forward strand.
TTGGGATTTTGTGCAGCTGATGAGACAGCCTGGGGTGGATGATGAGCCACAGAGCTCTGTCATCTCAGCACTAAGAAATCTCAGTCCTTCTCTGGGCTTTCCTGGTTTAATAGCAAGGTTCAAAACTCTGACTTCTCAGCCAACTGCCTTTATGGGCAGGAAAACAATGTCTTACAGGCACCAAATGTCACCAGCACAAAGAAATCCTAAAGAAATTACACCTTCCAGGTGAATCAGCTGTTTGGTTTCGCCTCATTCCAGCAGTTTTGGGTGCTCTCCCTGTGCCCCTGAGATGTGCTTCCTTTCACCTCCCTCAGAATTTTTTCTTGCCCAAATGAGGTGCATTTTCCTGCTTTTTCTTTGTGTCCCACGTGGGTTAAACCCCATCACAAATCAATGTGCTTTGTCTGTGTTCAGTGGTGCCCTGGCTCTGATTTTTGAGAGGTATTTAAAACCAGTGATTTAAAAATACCCTCTTTTCATTTCTATTCATGTTTTCAGAGCACTAAGTCAAAGGCAGCAAATTATATTGAGTTCTGCCTGCAGGTTTCTCTGCATTTGAGGGTTTGGTCTGGGGGTGAGAACAGCCACACCTCAGCTCATCCTGAGCTCCTCCTGCTCCTTACTGTGGTGAAGACACCTTATGCTGTGGGGAAGAAATCAGTGTCCTGGCTGATCTCCTCTCATTTATTTTCCAGCCCTTCTGGGTGCCAGGTGCCAGTTCTGCACACAGCTGAGCCATGTCCTCATGGATTTGCATCATCCCAGCTTTGGGCCACGATGCCTCATGTCCAGGCAGCTGGAAAATGCCCTGTTTGTCTATTTACTCCTGTATGTGTCCATATTTTTCTTTCCTAAGCCAAGTTTCTAAGCTCTAACAGCGTATTTCTAACTCCCCAGCATCCTCCCAGGTTTGTGCACTGCAGGGAATGGTGCTCTCCCTCCTCTCCCCACCTCTTCCCCCTGTCCCTCACCTCCTGTGTGCTGCTGTGAATATTCCAGCCCTTGCTGAGGCTGGTTTTCCTCCTCTCCTTTAGGAGTTTTAGTGAGAAACTCTGAAGGTTGGTGCCTCTGAGGTGGGTGGCCTGCAGGACATCATCCCTGCAGGGTTTTTATTCTCCTCCAGCCCTGCCAGGCTCTCAGAGCTGTGTTGTGGGCTGAGTTGTGCCTTTTCACCTCTGAAAGAGTCCAGAGAGTCCCTGGTGATGGTGGAGTGCAGCTTGTTGAAGCAAAATGCTTCAGGAATTGAGGGAAGTTGGTGTCCCCTGTCCCTGCTCAGCCCCCCAAGCTTTGCCACCTCAGCACCCCCAGGAGGGGAGCAGATGCTCAGTAGGTCCTCAGGCTCTTCCTGCACCCTCATCCAGGACACTGAGCTCCTGCTTTTTTCTCTTCCCACTCCCATCTCCCTCCTGCACCCTCTCCATGGGCTCTCTCCCTCTCTTTCTGCTGGGCTCCCTCACTGCCCCTGCCTTTCAAAGAACAGCTTTGCAGGAGGTAAAACAAACGTTTAGCACAGCCAAGGCTTTGTGTCCTCGGTTGCAGAAACAGTCACAGTCAGAAAGGTGTTGGGTTTTTTTGTTGCATCCTGCAGAGGCTTCCCCTTATAAGGGGTTTAATGTTCTCCAGGAACACCAAACACAGAGACCTGAACCTGCAGAGCAAATTCATCTCCTGGAGGAAGAATCTGCTGGATGCTGGTGTGTTAGTGAGGGAAGTGTTAGGAATATTCACTGGATCAGATCCTGGTGGAATGAGCCCCCCGAGGGGCTTTTCAGGACTGTGTGAGGTGGAAAACTCAATTTCACGGGTACTGCAGGACCTACAGGACAGCAGGAGCACAGGGAGGGTTTGCTGAGCAGGAATCTTCCTACCACATTAGTGTAACTGGCTTCACCCAAACAGCTGGAATTCGGCTGGATTAGGACAAGGTGGCAAACCCCAGCATCAAAAACACACCCGGGAGGGAGAGGAAAAACGAACTGAAGGCTCTTTCTCTATTTCTTTCTCACAGCTGATTAACCAAAACAAATGGTAGGAAATGAGCTTCCACCCTTAAAATGCAATGAATTTCTCTGCTTGCCTGTGGATGCTCTCAGGATATTGGGAAGTGTGTGATCCCGGTGCTGAGCACTTCCCCTGAGGGGTTCTGGAGGATCTTCTGAGTGATCCTAAGCCCCTGAGCAGGTGGTTGTATCTACCGAGAGCACAAGAGATGTGGTTTCAGCGGCAGATGCAGACAGCACTGCATTCATCTCCCCTCTCTTATCATCCAGCATGTTCGTGTCTGGGGTGCTACAAGAGCCTCTTCTTATCTCCACAGTCCCTCCGCAGCCTCGCAGGGAAATTCCTACCTCGGTGTCGCTGCTGCTGAAAGCTTAGCGGGAAATAGGGGATAATGGGCACTAAGTGTGTCGGGAGGTTCTTTCTTTGCTGTAAAAGGGGTGGACTGAAGCAGAGAGGAATTTTTAAGCCTTCCCCTCTCCCCACCCAGGCAGCCCCGGCAGCACAACCCACGATTTTGTGCCGCTGCTCCTCTCGCAGCACGTGTGTGATGCTGCTCTGCCTCAGAGGAGCTGCTGTTTTCCACCCTCTGTTTTCCATCCTCTGCCTCCAGCCCGTCCCTCCCTGTTCCTGAGGCTGTGGGGGCTGCTCTGCAGGCTGCTGACAGCTCTCGGATCCATCCTCGGGCGCTGCTCCACGTCCCACAGCCGAGCTCACACCCCAGGCCTCCCGTCCGGGCCAAGTTTTGTGTCTCCACCTGGAGAATTGGGTTTGGCCCCTGAGTCACTCAGTGGAACATCTGCAGTCCTGGCTGGTCCCTGTGCCAGCAGCTCACCCACTTGCAGGATCTGGCTCCTGTCCCGGCTCCTTTCCACTCCCCAGGGCTGTATTTCTCCAGGCAGGACCATGTCCCAGGATGTCACATGTCACCCGGGCTCAGCTTCGTGCCTTCCTTTGATGTGCTTGGACTGGAGATGAAGCCAACCCTAAAACCGGTTGCTTTATTTATATTTTGAAGTCTTGAAATTCGAAAAGTTCTCCACAGCTGCTTTCCAGGAGCTGCTGGCGAAGACCTGAGATCTAAAACCGATTTTTTTCCTCCCTCAATTTATTTTTAAGACTTAAAATTCTAAAACTTCTCGACAGCTGCTTTCCAGGAGTCACTGGCAGAGTCCTTCCAAGATCCGCGCAGCTTTCTCTTCACTCTGAACGCTTCAGATTCAGCGGCTGAAGGCTCTTCTCCCCTTTTAAGACCTGAGATTTCATGAGCTCGAAAGAACGTGTGATTATTCGGAACGAGGAGCTAATTACCTGTGTTGTTATTCCGAGTCGCTAATCAGCAGCACGATTAGTGGGAGCGGTGACAGCGATGCTGTATCACCTCTCCCGGCCTCTTCCCCGGCAGCGGGAAGCAGTTTGTCTGCTTTCGAAGCGGAAAACCCGACTGGCAGAGGTTTAATGATGTGATTAGACTCGCAGGAAGCTGCTGACGCTGGCCCTGGGCCTGTGCCACCAAAGCCAAGACCAGGAGATGCTCCATCCCAGCTCTCTGCTGTCACATAGGGAGGTTAATCAGAGACTCGGGGGATGAAGATTGGCGTTTGTTTATTTTTTTAACCCCTCTTTGGTTGCTGTGACAATATTTTTGGTTTAAGACCAGCGTGGATAAAGGACTTGTAAGAATTTCATTAGTTCATAATGTTCACTGACCCTGCTGGTTACTCGTGAGCTGATTGTGCCTCTTCTGTGGCTTGGGGGGCTCTTGAATCGCCCTGAAGTGGCTCTTTCAGTGCATTTTTACACTGAGATTTATTTTCCTCCTCCACCCACCACGGTGATAAGCAACAACCATCCATTTCCCGGTGACATTAAGCACCGACCCCTCTCGAGAAGACAAATGTGACACACTGAGCTCTGCTGGCTGCCGTGTGGTTTCCAGGATGGATGTCCTTCCTTTGGATCCTACTTGTTCCATGACAGATACTGTCACAGGAGAGCTGGAAGGCAGCAGTCACCCCCCAGCACCTCGTGCTGCTGTGCTGGGCAGGAGCACTGACCTTTCAGCTCTTCGTGCCCAGCTGGACACGCTGGAAGATGAACAGTTTGAGGGCTTTTGGAGCTCTTTGGGTGATGAGAGCCAGGGATGAGAGTGGGTGAACCATAAAATCATGGAATGGTTTGGGTGGGAAGGGACCTTAAAGCTCATCTCATCCCACCCCCTGCCATGGGCAGGGACAACTTCCACTAGCCCAGGTTGTTCCAACCTGGCCTTGGACACTCCCAGGGATGGGGCAGCCACAGCTTCTCTGGGCAACCTGTGCCAGGGTCTCACCACCCTCATGATAAACACATTCCAGAGCTGGCCAGAGGATGGAAGACCAGCTATGAAGAAATTCCTGCATATTTCTGCTCAGGTTTCCTTTCTGGTGATTTGGGAGATTTTTACAAGTCAGTGACATAAATAGGAATTATGCTGAATAGAAGAGGGAACTTATTTACTGCTCCCAAACATTCCCAGGGGACTTTCTGTGTTTTCATTTTCAGCTGGCAGGAAAACTTCAGTTGAAATATTTTCAGATTAAATATGGCATTTTGATGTAATTCCCCTCCCCCTCCTCTCCCCTTCCTTTGAATGTGTTCTGGAATTTTGTTGAAGAGTTCTCAAATGGAAAATCTGGGAGCAAAGAGGGACTATTTCAGCTCATGAATGGTGATGAATGTAGGGGAAGAGACACACATTTTTATTAATACATTTCATACAGAAAACAGCTTTTTAACAAGTTCCAGCTTCATCAAACTTCTCTCCCATCTCCTGGAGACAGGAGAAGGAAGAAGTGATGCATCCTTTTGCCAGGAAGACCCTCCATCAAGACCCTCCACTCTTCAACCTGGATGATTTTGCTACAGCTCTGTACCCTCAGAAGGAATTCAGTGAGCAGAGACTCAGGGTATTTTCTTCTCCTGGAAATTACCTTCCCAGCTTCCACAGTAGTGCCTGGAGAAGCTCCAATGCCTGGACAAAGACCTGGACAAGCTCAAGCCCATGGGATTCTCATGAGGTTTAACAAGGCCAAGCCCAAGGTGCTGCACCAGGTTGGGGCAACCCCTGGATCAATCCAGGCTGGGGATGAGCAGATGGAGCAGCCCTGGGAGAAGGTCCTGGGGGTCCTGGTGGGGGAGAGGCTGGACATGGCCCAGCCCAGAAACCCCCATGCCCTGGGCTGATCCCCCAGCGTGGGCAGCAGGGGAGGGGGGGATTCTGCCCCTCTGCCCCTCAGGTTAGACCCCCCTGCAGAGCTGCTCCAGCCCTGGGGAACAGCACAGCAAGGACATGGAGCTGCTGGAGAGAGTCCAGAGGAGGCCCCAAGATGATCAGAGGGATGGAGCAGCTCTGCTGGGAGGAAAGGCTGGGAGAGTTGGGATTGTTCAGCCTGGAGAAGAGAAGCTTTGGGATGACCCAATTGTGGCATTTTAGTGCCTGAAGGGAGCCTAAAAGAAAGATGGAGAGAGACTATTTCCAAGTGCTGGAGTGACAGGACAAGAGGGAATGGCTTTCCACTGACAGAGGGCAGGTTAGATGGGATATTGGGAAGGAATTCTTCCCTGTGAGGGTGGGGAGGCCCTGGCACAGGTTGCCCAGAGAAGCTGTGGCTGCCCCATCCCTGGAAGTGTCCAAGGCCAGGTTGGACTGGGCTTGGAGCAACCTGGGCTAGTGGAAAGTTTCCCTGCCCATGGCAGGGGGTGGAACAAGATGATCCTTAAGGTCCCTTCCAACCAAAATAATTCTGTGAATGCCAAACCTGCCAGTTCCAGGGGGCAGGAGGGTGCAGTTCCCCACTGGTGGCTTGTGAGACGTGTGTGTCTGTACAGAAACTGCTGAAGGGTTTCAGCTTCTCCCAGTTCCTCCCTCACCTTCCCACACATTTAAGGTACAGGCCACTCACTTGAGGGTTGGACTCAATGATCCTTGTGGATCCCTTCCAACTCTGGATATTCTCTGATTCTGAAATATAAAGTTGTGATTAAAGGGACAAGTCCTGGGGAGTTTAACTTTCCTTAGGCAGCATCGGAACTGGCAGAGGATGAAAAGCTTTGCAAGGAAAGCTCTTCTTTCCCTGCTCCTGAGGGGTGAGGGAGCAGTGCCATGGCTCATCTGCTGTCCTTCTTGCCCACGGGGGTCCTCTAGGAAACTTCCTACCCAGCGTTGCCTCCTCCTCTGGGAAGTTTGTGGTGACATGAGCCTGTAACACATTAAACGTGGCCCCTCCACGCCTGGAAATTCAAATGCATGTTGTCACCTCGTTCTGTCTGATCTCCTTCCTGCTGCTCCAGGGGGAAATCAACACTCAGAGAAGGTCCATGGCCCCAACCAGCAGGCACTGAACCAGAAATGAGAACATCAGAAAGGGAGGTGGAGCAGAGTGCCCAGGCTGACACGTGCAGGGTCCCAAACGGCCTCGCAGGGATGTGCTGAATGCCAAGGAGGAGCTGCCGGTTCAGAGCCGTGTTTTCACTTCCTCTGTTCCAAGGATGGGGTCATGGGCTGTCCTGTCAGGTGGGGGACAGGAAAGGGGAGTCAGGAGACTGGGATGTGCTGCCAGCATGGAGATAAGGGCTCAGCTGATGGCAGCTCTCCCATCGGTGGCTGTGCCGTGTGGTCGGTGCTGAGCCAAGTTCTCCTCACGGTCCCTTCTCCCGGGTCAGACAGTGCTGCCAAACGAAGCAAAAGTGTCACCTCTGGAGGACAAAGTGTAGACTGGGAATGTAAAGCTGTGTCTGGCACTTGGAGCTCCTTTTCCCTCCATTCCTTCCTCCCGTCTCCTGCTCCTTGCTGGCTTCTGAGAACATTTGTGTGTTGATTACATGAGATTTTAGTCAAAATCAGTGGTTAACTACAGGTTTGCAACAATTACCAGTTAACTGATGACACCAAGATGTTGAATGAGTGAGGTTCTGGAGCACCTGAGGGACAGAATCCTGATCCCATCCTAACCACAGAGATGAAGCCTCTTTGAGAGTCACTCCAGTGTGTGCCCAAAGGGAGGGGCTGCAGAGGCTGGCTCAGAGCTCTATGAATGGCAGATGGGCACATACATCTTCACTTGAGGCATCAGAAACTTCTCAGAGGTGACAGGAATCAGCTTGGGGAAAGCCCCAGAGTGAGTTGTCTTGGCTGAGGGCTGTGCTTTTGTCTCAGCATCATTTTAAACTGGGCAGCAGGATGTACTTGGATGTGATTATTGCAATGGTTGGATGAACTTTCCGTTCTGAATTCCCTGTACAGCCCTGTTCTAATAATTTGATACCAGATACTTGCTTTCCATGTGATTTTAGCAAATAGCAGGATCATTTTTACCCTCAACATAGAGAATCTGAGCTGTTTCACCTCAACCCCAGAGCACTCAGCCTGACTTGCAGCTCCTGTTTCTCACAGACATCTTAAGCCTGGGAAAAAATGAAAGGCTGTCATGGAAGAGCAGATCTCTTCACAAGAGTGCTGATATCTCTGTGACTTAATCTTGTGCTTCCAGGGGAAATTCTGCCGTGGAGAGAGATGGATTTTAGCGCTGAGGATAATAATTGGTATTGCGTGACTGGCTGTGCACCAGGGTCTCCTTGCAATGGCTGTGGTGTGGCCAAAGGGCTCGAGAAACGTGTGCACAGGGCAGCTTGCGGGTTCTTTCATGATGTGAGAGGCAGAGAAACAATCTTTCAGGTTCTTTCAGGGTGAGAGAGGCAGAGAAACAAACTCGACTGAGCTCCAGTCAAGTCGTACTTTGTCGGGTGTCGCTTGCTGTGGTTTCCACTCACTGCTGTTGACTTCACAAGCTTCATGAACACAACCTGAGAGGCTGAAGGAGGGCTGTGTGTTTTCCATGGCTGCTGGTGACAGGTGGTCTCCTCTCTCTTGCCTCTCCACAGTGAATTTGCCAAAGAGCGGGAGCGGGTGGAGAACCGCCGAGCTTTCCTGAAGCTCCGCCGGCAGCAGCAGATCGAGCGGGAGCTCAACGGGTACCTGGAGTGGATCTTCAAAGCAGGTAAGACCAGAGATCTCCTCACCTCGCTCTTGGGGCCAGTAGAGTCTGGTGGTGAGAGAGGACAAAGGCCCAGAAGCAGTCCTGGGTGTGGTTGGCCATGGAGGGAACACAAGGCTGGAGAGGGCCCAGCCAGCACTTGATTTTTGGGGGGATTCTTTCTGAGCACTCCCACTAAAGTTATTGCAGAAGATAACTTTAGTTATTTCTGAGCACTGCCACTAAAGTTATTGCAGAAGAGCTCAGTTTGGTTAAGCAAGACTGAAGGAGCTGAGCCAACTTCCTTTATTGCTGAGATCAAAGCAATTGTCTTAATACAGCATAATATAAAAAGTGATACAGTACCCAAAGTCTCTACAGTGGGGAAACTGTTCCTCTCTATGAGTCATTTCTATTTTATTTACTTTCCAGCACAGCTGTTTTACAAGCCTTTTTTGCTGGGATGGTAAAATACACCCCAGTGTCATTTTTATGAGCTATGGAGCTCACTTGCATGAAACTCCCCCCAGCACATATTAACATTGCTTTATAACCATTATATCTGAACATTGCACTTTATTGCAAGCCCTGAGCAACTTTAACAAGGACCCAGACACACCCATTTAACAAAAAATAGCCTGCTCTGCTTTTCCTTTGATTACCTATAATCTGTCTGCATTATACAGTAGCTCAAATAGTCCTCATATAACCACTGTGCAATTCTATCATGCAGCATCAAGGAAATTGGGGGGTAATTTCCTCCTTGCTTGCTTTGCTGAGAAGCTGAAACACCTGAGTAAGGTGAAAACCCCTTTTGAAACAATGATGGAGAGAAAAAGAAGTGCTGGTTTCTCAAACAGGCTGTGAGGTGCCTTTGTGGACAGATCAGCTCCTTTACAAAATCCTTGCCCTTTACAAACGGGGAGGCTGAGGGCCAGAGTCACACAGTGACTCACCTGACATCAGCTGATAGACCTGGCAGAGCTCAGAAAACATGGGCTGGCACCGTGTTCAAACCATGCCATCACTCCTGGCCGTGCCATCACTCATCCTGCTGATGCCAGGGGCCTGCTGGGCTAAAATGTGCTTGTGCAAGCGAGCGGTGGTGTGGTCACAGCAACTCACTGCAGCATCAGCTGCATGAGCCAGGGACAAACCAGAGTATCCTGGGGCTGTTCTGATGTAGGTGGCCCTTGTTTGAAGTTACAGTTTCTGGTTTATGTGCACAATCTGGGTGAAGAGCACTTCACCTGGGTCCTACTGCTTTGCTTCTTCTTCCTCCTCTGAAGGGCTCGTTGTGCCCAGGGAATGGGGCTCTGCCCTGCTGTGGGTCCTGGGACCTTCCTGAGGGCAGTGATCATGGAATCACAGAATCTGCTGAGCTGGGAGGGACCCACAAGGATCATCCGGTGTGACTCCTGGCCCTGCACAGGAACATCCCCAAGGGTCACACCCTGTGCCCCAGAGGATCATCCAAACCCTCCTGGAGCTCTGGCAGCCTTGGGGCTGTGCCCACTGCCCTGGGGAGCCTGGGCAGTGCCCAACCAGCCTCTGGGGGAAGAACCTTTCCCTGAGATCCAACCTGACCCTGCCCTGACACAGCTCCAACCATTCCCTGGGTGCTGTCCCTGGTCCCCCCAGAGCAGAGCTCAGTCCCTGCCCCTCCTCTGCCCCTGCCCAGGAAGCTGGAACTGCCATGAGCTCTCCCCTCAGTCTCCTCTTCTCCAGCTGAACACCCCAAGTGCCCTCAGTGTCCTCCCACGGCTTCAAATCAAGGCCCTTCCCCATCCTCATTCCCTCTTTTGGACACTCTCTAATGGCTCAATATCTTCCTTATTTTGTATATTCACCCCAAACTGCCCCAATATTGCAGGTGAGGCCGCCCCAGGGCAGAGCAGAGCAGGACAATCCCCTCCCTGATGTCCCCAGGACAGGCTTTGCCCTTCTGGCTGCCAGGGCACTGCTGACTCAGGGCCAACTGGCCACTGACCACGACCCCCAGGGCCCTTTCCTAGCACTGCTTTCCAGCCTCTCATTCCCAATCTGTCTGTACATCCAGGGCTGCCCCATCCCAGGGGCAGAATCCGGCGCTTCCCGTGTTGAACTTCCCATGGTTGGTGATTCCCAGCCCTCTGGTTTGCCGAGGTCTCTCTGCAGATCTGGGCATGAGCTCTGAAGCTTTCAAATATAAAAGAGGACGAAGTAGCCACCGTTTATGTGGTGGCTCAAACCCATTATTTCCTGCACAAAGTGACAATTGAGTGCCAGCTTTATTGCCAGGCTTCTATTCCCTGGGACTGTTCAGCAGCAACTGCCCTCAGCCAGGCAGCCACCCTTCATTCTGGGATTCTGCAGGAATCAGAAAAAGAATCATTCACTTTCCTTTCCATCTATAATTTGTCTTCTCATTGTTTTCAGCGACCTCAAATTCAAATTAATGAGTGGTTTGTGCAGTGGCTGGAGCAGAGTGCACTGTGGTTCTTGGTTTAATGCCATCTTACTTAGAGGCTCCTGTGATTTTTGGTCTCTGAATCCCGGTTTCCCATCTGTAAAATAAAGAGGACAATTCCCTTACAGGGACAAAGCTTTCATTTAGGTGCCTGTTTTGCCAAGAAGAGCCATGCAGGGATCACCATGAAGATATCATCAGCTGAACTTGAGTTAAAGTTGAGCTGGAAAAGTTATAAAATGTACAATCAATCCCTGCTCCAGCTTTGCAGCCCCGTGGGAATGGCTGGCTCTTCTATTCCTGTGTTGCCAGGGCTGAATAAATGCCACACCAACACGGAGTAAAACTGCTGTAAAATGAACATCTTTTGATTTAGTTTAATAACACAAGATCCAGAAGGTTTTGTAGAACAGGGAAGTGTGTGCAAAAGAGCTGAATCAGGGAATAATAAAAATACTGTGTAAAGGCATTGTTGAAAATACAATAGGAATATAAAAAAGCTTCCTAGTACAGCTGAATAATAACAGTAATTAAAATCAGCTTAGCAGTGTTAATAAAATCTTTGAATACCAAATGCAGTGTGAAGGCAAAGCAGAACAGGGAGTGGAGTGTTTAGAATTCAGGCTCTGAAATCTGGGACTGTGCCGCCGACAGGGATTTCCCAGCTCTGTTCTGAAGGCCGGGATTTCAGCTGGGAAATGATCTGGAATTTTCAAACCGGATCATTGCTCTTCCTTGTCCAGGACTGTGGTGGAGGAAGAAGGACAGAAATCTCCTGGCCCAGCCCCAGGCAGGGAGATTCAATAAAGGAAAGAGCAAAAGTCTTGGTGTTCTGCTCCGATGGAACTCTGGAGGGTTTTCTTATTATTCGTGTGAATATCTAATGGTTTTTAAATCCTTCCCATCCTTGACCTCCTTGACTCTTGTAGCAAAGAGTTCCACATGTTAACAGTGGATTGATTTGAAAAAATAAACCAAGCCACCCAACTGTGTCCTGCCCTCAGTTTAAATCCTTTCTGCAGTGAGAGGAAGAGCTCAGGAGTGCACTTTGTGCTTCTTTTAATTACTTTTCTTTCTTTAATTTCCCTCTACCTTGTGTCCTCTTATTTTCTCTGCTCCAGAGCACACAGAACCAATCTGCTCCATCCCCTCTCTTCCCATGGAAGGTTCACCAGGCCTCTAATACTTATAATAACCTTCCTGAGCATTTTGGTTGCTTGTTTTTTCTCGTTTATTTTTGATGCAAGGTAGGAAGAGTGAAAAGCTGCATTCCAGTTGTTTATCAAATGGCATCTCAATACTTAGATTGTTTCTGCTCTGTAATATTTGACGTATTCTGAGCAGTTGCTGGAGCTGGAAAGGCATTTTCCTTGGCCTTGGTAGTGCTCAAGTTTTTATCCCAAGGGCTGTGACTGGTTTAAGACCAAGTATGTGAGTGACTAAAATCACTCCATCTCTATCTCCTGTTGGTCAACAAGGATTTTAATTTAACATCATGTTTATCATTTATTGACCACTCTGAAGTGTCTTTAATGTTTCTCACAGCCTTCTCTGTAATTTGAATTATATTATCACAGAATCACAGAGTGGTTTGGGTTGGAAGCTCCATCCAACCTTGGACACTTCCAGGGATGGGGCAGCCACAGCTTCTCTGGGCAACCTGTGCTGGGGCCTCCCCACCCTCACAAGGGAAAATTCATCCCAGTATCTCATCTAAATCTACCCTCCTTCAGTTGAAAGGCAATTGTGCCTTTCAGAGGAATTAAACAGAGGTGAAGCCAAGCAATGTAATCCATGCAAATGATTTTGCCACCACTTTCTCCAATAAACTCCTCAAAACTGTAACATCCATTAGGCTGTCATGCTGCATTTCAGAACCAGAAGTTCTGTGCACAGAGTAAAGAGCTTATAAGCCCACAAATATTCTTTTGAAGATGTTTCTCTTATCTTACAAGGACATGCATCAGTTTGAAAACGCTCTGCTCAGAAGTCTTTCAGTTCAGGGCTAATCAAGTTGTGTGTCTTTTGCATTTTAATTCTTTCCAGCTCTTTCCCACAGCACTGATTCAGAGTGTTTCCCTTCTCCTGGAGTAACAGGCTGTGGGAATGGTTTAACCTCTCTCTCCCAGCCCACTGTAACTTCAGTGCTGCCCCTTGACATGACAAAGCTTTATGAATTTTCAGGTTTCTTGAGAAGAAATAGAGCAACAAGTCCTTTGATCCAGGTGGGAAAAGCCACCTACACCAACGAGACACGTGTGTGAGATGGCAAAGAAGGATAATTGCCAGAAAGACAAATTAGATTTCCCCATGAGAGTGTGGCAGCTTCTTCCAAAGGCTGTATTATTATTCACTTTTTTTCTCTTTACCAACTCTGACAGTTAAAGTCAGTTTTTCTTCCTTTTTTCCCCCCCTAACTTCTGTTGCCTGTTGAACTGAGTTATCTGAGCCCACAATGTCCTCTCTTCCCATGCCAAAGGGACACCACGTTTCTCTGCTGCTCTGTCTGTACTGTTCACCTTCCAGTTCCTCAGTGTCAGGTTTGTCTTTATTTCCAGTCCTTCCAGTACTTAATGACCAGCAATTCCTGTCACTGCTGAGACACCTCTCGCTCTGATATCCTGGTGAAACCTTTGTCTGGAGGCTCCAAGTGGCTGATCTGACACCATCTCTTTGTGGAATATTTCTTCTAATGTAGAGTCACTGGTTTGGGAGTTTTTTCAGGCATTCCAACTATCCTCTTCCAGGCTTTGTGATGACTAAAGGCAAAGCAGCTTCTGATCCTCTGTGTGGTTAAACCCCCTCCTAGCAGTGCTGAGTGTCCTGATGAGCTGGCTTTTTAGCAGGCCCTAAAAACCATGAGAAGCTCTTCCAGGGTGGATATGTTCCTTGGAATTCCCAGAGGATTTAAGGCACACAGGAGTGATTATGGAAGGAGAGAACTGCGGAGCAATGGGGGTGGAGAGTTGGGATTCAGGGAATGTCCTTGGTGGAACCTGGGGTTGTAAAGGGAACAGTAAAACTGAGCCCAGGTGAGATGTGTCCGTGGATGGAGATGTGTCCATGGATGATGTGTCCATGGATGGAGATGTGTCTATGGATAGAGATGTGTCCATGGATGATGTGTCCATGGATGGAGATGTGTTTTGGATAGAGATGTGGCCATGGATGGAGATGTATCCATGGACGGAGATGTGTCCATTGATGGAGATGTGTCCATGGGTGGAGATGTGTCCATGGGTGGAGATGTGCCCATGGATGGAGATGTATCCATGGATGGAGATGTGTCCATGGATGGAGATGTGTCCATGGATGATGTGTCCATGGATGATGTGTCCATGGATGGAGATGTGTCCATGGATGGAGATGTGTCAATGGATGATGTGTCCATGGATGGAGATGTATCCATGGATGGAGATGTGTCTATGGATAGAGATGTGGCCATGGATGGAGATGTATCCATGGATGGAGATGTGTCCATGGATGGAGATGTGTCCATGGGTGGAGATGTGTCCATGGGTGGAGATGTGTCCATAGATGATGTGCCCA